>NC_053025.1:558004358-558227595 GCF_003073215.2 Triticum urartu | reverse complement strand
TAGGCTTCTTTGACTTCTGAGGCGTTGGAGCTACAGGCGCTTCATCTGAGTCAGCGTCAGCTGCAGGCTCATTTACTGCAGTCCCTTGAACCAAGATGTGGGTGATGAGGCCTGCAAGGTTGTAGAAGGGGCCGATGACATTGGGTTCTGCATCTCGTGTGCCATCTGCCCTTGGTGCTGAGGGACCAGGGTTGAAGTCTAACCCCAAAGTCTTCTTGTTCTGCTTCGCTGAGTTCTGGGCAAACTGGAAGTTGTGCTTGAACAGATTGTCGTCACGACACCATAGAAGTGACGATGGGTCTGCATCAGTAGGCTGTGGCCCACGGACCATACAGGGATAGAAGCCTTGAGCAATGGCTTCATCTCTGGACCTGGGTAGAAGATTCTTGTATAGGATGTCTCCCCACGGTCTCTTGATGGCACATTTCTCAGCATATTCCTGGGTCACAAACTGGTATTTGAACCATTGTTCTGCCCAATATCTTTGAATCCACTGGATTCGGGTCTTGCGCTGACTATAATCCTCTTCAGGTTCTGTCTTGTAAAGTTCTGAGAGGTCATCAGGCAAATCTCTGGATGTTCCGCCACGACGCTGTCTGCCTCCCTTCCTTGCAGCTTTCTCTGAAGCCATGAATTTTAACTTGAAAGGCTTCAAAACGTTCAAAGGCTTCAAAGGTTTTCTCTTGCTGGACCAACAGGAACTGGCGTCGGGAGAGTTTATGTGATGCTGCAAGAATTCTGCAAATGAATGCAGACTATGAGAACCAAAGGATTCTCCCACGGACATGTACCTGTGACAACATTAAGGTGCGAGGGAAGGGGAAGAGGTCATATGCATTCTCAGAAGATTTTGAAGATAAATCAGTTTAGAAGACATTGACCTCATCATGCGAAGACATTCACTCATAGATAAGGAGTTGGTTCCAGATTTGTATGAATCCACAGATCAGTACAAGTGAGGAATCTAACTACTTTGTGAAGCATAAGTGAATATACTAGGCATGTTATGAGATGCAGTATGAACGAGATCTAACTTGTGTGAACAGAAACTGCTTGTGGTAGAAAGTGACAAATCCATAGGATCAACGGTGCTGTGAAAAGGAAGTTTTATTTACCACACTAAGAACTGCTAGACGGAGTGGAAGATGAGGCCGAGCAGTTCGATCTTCCGTGCCCTAACTTGGCGACGGAGGACACCTACGGCGACGGCGGAGAGGACGATGTCCGCGATCGGCGTGAAGACGGCGTCAGAGAGGTTGCGGCAGCGAAGCGCTTCGTCGCCGGCGTCGTCGAGGGCTAGCGGTGGCGCTAGGGTTCGTGCGAGAGTGTAAGAAGAGATAATGACCGTTGTGAAGTGTGTATTTATAGGTACAGGGGCGGCACTGCATTATTACACAGGTGCCCCTGGCGATTCGCATCTGAGGAGCACGTGGCCATCATGCAGAAGTTTGGGGTTTATTCCACGTCCCATGCACGCCTGGATTGTCGGGTGGTCGTTCCTACTTCTCTGGGTTTCAAGTGGAGGAATGAGCATTGAAAACGGACTTAATGGTTGTCTCTGTATCTTCTGCTGACAAGGACGCAGAGAAGACATTCGACAGTTTCAATAGAATGCATATGATTTGGAGAGATAGAATTTGAGATACAAAGCCTAGAGAGGTTAGGGTCCGATCACATTCACTTAGTTCAAAAGATTCAACAAGAAGACATAGCTATAAGTGAATGCTGTTGAGGACAGAACACTAGTATATATATATAATCAACACAGTGAAGATAATCATGAAGACATGTTGAGATTGAAGCCAAACCAAATGTGAAGACATTGCAAGGTAACGCCATGAGTGAAACACTTCAAGAACGTTTGGTGGTGGCGTTACCCACCGTATAGGAAGTATTAGACCCAGACACGACGCACAATTATCGTGGCACTCCGAAGTCAAATTCCACATTAATGTATTCACACTTAGAATGTATGTCTTCATTGATTGAAGATATACTTTGCTTTGTGTGTTGCACATCTAAGTCATCAATATGCATAAGGGTTAGGATGTGTTCCTGATCACAGGACATTTGAGGATTCCAGGATATTTAGCTCACACCGTAACTTGCAAAATCTCTTCTCATCCAAGGGCTTGGTGAAGATATCTGCCAATTGCTCTTTAGTGTTGACATGTATGATATCAATATCTTCCTTCACAACATGATCTCTGAGAAAGTGATGACGAATTTCAATGTGCTTTGTCTTCGAGTGCTGAACTGGGTTGTTGGCAATCTTGATGGCGCTTTCGTTGTCGCAGTAAAGTGGCACTTGCTTCAAATGAATGCCATAGTCCTTGAGTGTTTGCTTCATCCACAGAAGCTGAGCGCAGCAAGATCCAGCAGCAATGTATTCAGATTCAGCAGTGGAGAGAGATACACAGTTCTACTTCTTTGAAGACCAACATACAAGTGATCGTCCCAGAAAGTGACATGTGCCTGATGTAGACTTGCGATCAACTTTGTCACCAGCATAATCAGCATCCGAGAATCCAACCAGATCAAACTCTGAGCCCTTTGGATACCATAATCCTAGAGTTGGGGTGTGAGCCAAATATCGAAGAATTCGCTTCACAGCTAAGTGATGCGACTCCTTTGGTGCCGCTTGAAATCGAGCACACATGCAAACATTAAGCATAATATCTGGCCTAGATGCACATAGATAAAGTAAAGAACCAATCATGGAGTGGTATACCTTTTGATCGAACTCTTTACCATTGTCGTCAGGACCCAGATGATGTTTGGCTGGCATTGGTGTTGTGAAGCCTTTGCAGTCTTGCATACCAAACTTCTTTAGGCAATCTTTGAGATACTTTTCTTGAGATATGAAGATGCCGTTGCGTTGTTGTCGTATTTGAAGACCGAGGAAGAACTTCATCTCTCCCATCATGGACATCTGATATTGCTCTTGCATCATATATCCAAACTCTTCACTGTACTTCTGATTGGTGCAGCCAAAGATAATGTCATCCACATATATTTGACACACAAACAGTTCACCATCATATGTCTTCGTGAAGAGAGTGGGGTCTAGGGAACCAGTATGAAGCCTTTGCTCTTCAGGAAATATTTGAGTGTGTCATACCAGGCCCGAGGGGCTTGTTTGAGGCCATACAGTGCCTTTTTGAGCTTGTATACCATGTCAGGATGTTTTGGATCTTCAAAGCCAGGCGGTTGTGCAACATACACTTCTTCTTCAATCTTGCCATTGAGAAAGGCACTCTTCAAATCCATTTGATATAGAAGTATGTTATGATGATTTGCATAGGCCAGCAGTATACGTATGGCTTCAAGTCTAGCCACAGGAGCAAATGTTTCATCGAAGTCAATGCCTTCCACTTGAGTATATCCTTGAGCAACGAGACGAGCTTTGTTTCTGACAACTTGACCATGCTCATCTTGCTTGTTGTGGTATATCCATTTGGTGCCTATTATATTGTGCTTCCGTTGATCAGGACGCTTAACCAGTTCCCATACATTATTCAGCTCAAACTGTTGAAGCTCTTCTTGCATAGCTTGAATCCATTCAGGTTCCATGAAGGCTTCTTCAACTTTCTTGGGTTCTGTTATTGAGACGAATGAGAAGTGCCCACAGAAATTTGCCAGCTGAGTTGCCTTTGAACGAGTGGGTGGACCGGGTGCATTGATGCTATCAATGATTCTTTCAATCTGCACTTCATTGGCAACGCGAGGATGTATAGGGCGAAGATTTTGCTCTTGCTGATCATTGTCGTTGTTAGAGGGAATGTCTTCAGGCTGAGCATTGTCTTCATGTTGATCAGGTGCTGAGATGATAAGTTCTTCTTCAGGATGAGCTTCAGAAGGTATAATTTCTCCAGTTCCCATTAGCTTGATTGATTCACTGGATGGAACTTCATCTAGCACATTTGGCAGTTACTCTCTTTGTGAACCATTGGTCTCATCGAACCGCACATCCACTGTTTCAACCACTTTGTAATGAAAGAGATTGAAGACTCTGTAGGAGTGCGAATCCTTTCCATATCCAAGCATAAAACCCTCATGTGCTTTTGGTGCAAACTTTGAGGTGTGATGTGGGTCCTTGATCCAGCACCTGGCGCCAAATACTCTGAAGTAACTGACATTTGGCTTCTTGCCAGTAAGGAGCTCATAAGCTGTCTTGTTTAGAAGCTTGTGAAGATAAACACGATTGATGGTATGGCATGCAGTATCAATGGCTTCAGGCCAGAATTTTCTTGGAGTCTTGTATTCATCTAGCATCGTTCTGGCCATCTCAATGAGTGTTCTGTTCTTGCGTTCAACGACGCCATTTTGCTGTGGCGTGTACGGGGCCGAGAATTCATGTGTGATGCCCAAGGTATCAAGATATGTATCAAGGCCAGTGTTCTTGAATTCAGTGCCATTGTCACTTCTTATGTGCTTTATCTTGGCGCCATAATTGTTCATTGCTCGATTGGCGAAGCGTCTGAAGACATCATGCACTTCAGTCTTGAAAAGAATTATGTGCACCCAAGTATATCTAGAGTAATCATCAACAATGACGAAGCCATAGAGACAAGCAGTAGTAGTAAGAGTTGAGTAATGAGTGGGACCGAGAAGATCCATGTGAAGCAGTTCGAAGGGTCGAGTAGTGGTCATGATTGTCTTCGAGGGATGTTTGGCTCTCGTCATCTTTCCTGCTTCACAGGCACCGCATAAGTGATCTTTCTTGAACTTGACGCCCTCGATGCCTATGACATGCTTCTTCTTTGCAAGAGTGTGGAGATTCCTCATGCCAGCATGCCCAAGCCTCCGATGCCAGAGCCAGCATTCTGAAGCTTTTGCTAGAAGACATACGGCGAGCTGTGGCCCTGCTGAGAAATCTACCATGTACAAATCATCTTTCCGATACCCTTCAAACACTAGAGACTTGTCAGATTCCATTAGAACAAGGCAGCGATATTTTCCAAATATTACGATCATGTTTAAATCGCAAAGCATTGAGACAGACATTAATTTGAAGCCAAGGGATTCGACAAGCATGACTTTATCCATGTGTTGATCCCTTGAGATTGCAACCCTACCTAGACCCAATACCTTACTTTTACCAGTGTCAGCAAATGTGATGTGGCTCTTGTTGGATGGACGTAAGGTTGAGTCCATAAGCAGGCTTCTTTTGCCAGTCATGTGATTTGTACACCCACTGTCAATAATCCATTCTGAAGACGCTGGTGTCGTACCCTACAGTGCAGTTAGGGGGATAGGCTTCACAAAGAGAATTGTGAAGCAAAAACATTTGACGAGCCAGTGGGTTATGAAAACTTAGATCCAGATTAGGACTAATAGGGAGAGTGGCATGCGATTCAGGAATGAAGTACATAGTAATGCCATTCGGGCATTTGATCTTGCACCCTACAAGATGTTTAAGGTCCCCAGCAATAGCGTCAGATGATTTTGGTCTTCTGCTGGAGACCTTTCCCTGCAAAAGAGAGTTAAGCTTTCTTAGCCACCCACATCTTCAAGGGTGGCTTAGAAGTAATAAGTCTTAGTGCAGCATATGAGAACTTTGGCTTTGGAGCCCTAGCAAACAGTCTTGCAGGCGGACAATAGTATTCATAAGAATAAGCAGAATAGTTCTTGGTCTTATGAACATGACGGTTTGATGAACCAGTCTCATATTCATATGCCTGAGTATGGTTTCCCTGCAAAACATTTGCGTTAGTCCGACTCAGGTGAGTCCTCTGTCTGTATGAAGCCTTTGGAACGTATGAAGCCTTTGGACTGAGGTTTGTCTTCTTCAAGTGAGGTGTCATGATGACATTCACAGGAAGATTCTCCAGACACCTTTTCGGAACCCAGATCTTCTTCATAGGCGGTCCATTCCTGCAGTTAGTACCAATGTACCTAGCAAAACAATTCACCATTCTGATTCTTAAATAGTTTATAGTTTGCATCAAGAGATTCATTGATGATAATGGGGTTAGCACAAGTGAAGCCAGATAGATTGGATGGATCAGCTGAAGGTTCCTTTGCAGCAACCCATGTGGTTTTGGGGTACTGCTCAGGCTTCCAGTAAGAGCCATCAGCATTCATTTTCCTTACGAACCCAACACCCTCTTTCCTAGGGTTTCGGTTCAGTATCTGCTTTTTAAGGACATCACATAGTGTCTGATGCCCTTTAAGACTTTTGTACATCTCTGTTTCAAGCAATGTCTTCAATCTAGCATTCTCATCAGCAATAGCAGTGGTATCCTCAGCAGAGGGGTTAGTTACCACATCAATAGTTGAAGATATTGCAACAGTAGCAGCAGTAGAACATTCAGCAACAGAAGCAGCATTATCACGCTCAATGCATTTAAGACATGGTGGTTCAAATCCTTCCTGAGCGGAACTGATCTGTTCGGCGCAAAGTGACTCGTTTTCCCTTTGAAGATCTTCATGAGCCGCTCTCAATTTCTCAAGATCTTGCTTCCTTTGAAGATAATCATAGGAAAGCTTCTCATGAGTTGTTGAGAGAGTTTCACGACGACTTTCAAGTTCCTAATACTTAACGTGAAGATTTTTTATGTCTTCAATTAAGGATTCAGATCGAGTCATTTCAGCACCCAACAGATCATCGCTTCTGTCTAACAGTTTTTGAATATGTTCCATAGCCTTCTGTTGTTCAGTTGCAATTTTAGCAAGTGTTTTGTAGCTGGGTTTTGAACCACAATCAGAGTCATCGTCACTAGATGTTTGATAGTGAGTAGTGCGTGTGTTTACCTTGGACCGTAGATATCTCTTTTCTCAGAAAGCTGAAACTCATGTGTGTTGAGCCTCTCAAGTATGTCAGACGGCTCGAGTGTCTTGAAATCAGGACATTCTTGAATCATCAGGGCTAGGGTGTCAAGCGAACTGTCAAGTGATCTCAGTAGTGTCTTGACGACTTCATGCTTGGTGATCTCAGTAGCGCCGAGGGCTTGAAGATCATTTGTGATGTCAGTGAGTCGGTCAAATGTGAGCTAGACATTCTCATTGTCATTTCGCTTGAAGCGGTTGAAGAGGTTGCGAAGGACGCTGATTCTCTGATCTCTCTGGGTTGAGACGCCTTCATTGACCTTGGAGAGCCAGTCCCAGACCAGCTTAGATGTTTCCAAAGCACTCACACGGCCATACTGTCCTTTAGTCAGATGACCACAGATGATATTTTTGGCAGTAGAGTCCAGTTGAACGAACTTCTTGACATCAGCAGCAGTGACACCTTCTCTAGCCTTGGGAACGCCGTTCTTGACGACATACCATAGGTCGACGTCAATGGCTTCAAGATGCATGCGCATCTTATTCTTCCAGTAGGGATATTCAGTTCCATCGAAGACGGGGCACGCAACGGAGACTTTAATTATCCCTGCAGTCGACATAGCTAAAACTCCAGGTGGTTAAACCGAATCACACAGAACAAGGGAGCACCTTGCTCTGATACCAATTGAAAGTGCGTTAAATCGACTAGAGGGGCGGTGAATAGACGATTTTTATGAAAGTCTACAAAACGTGGAAGTTTTGAAGACTAACGATAGAAATAAGCCTATTACCATGCAGCGGAAGGTAGACTACACTAGGCAAACCATAGTCAGGTATTCAATGAAGTGAAAGCACAATGACTGATAGCAGCTAGGTAGTAAGGATCAGGTAGGAAGATATTATGAAGCCAATCAGAACAAGTAGTCACCCAGTGAAGACAAAAGATAAGGCAATCATACAATGAGTTCACAAGGAGCAATCAGTAAGTAAAGGGAAGGAAAGGATGAAAGCAGTGACTCTCTGAAGACAATGATTTGTTGGACCAGTTCCAGTTGCTATGACAACTATATGTCTGGTTAGGGCGGCTAGGAATTTAAACCTTAGGACACATAGTCCCGGACACCCAGTCCTGAACACGCAGCTCAGGACACCCAGTCCTCACCGTATTCCCCTTGAGCTAAGGTCACACAGACCTCGCCCAATCACTCTGGTAAGTCTTCAAGCTAGACTCCCAAACCTTCACAGACTTCGTTCACCGGCAATCCACAATGTCTCTTGGATGCACAGAACGCGATGCCTAACCGGCTGGAGGATGCACAGTCCTCAAGTGTAATAAGTCTTCAGATCACTCAGACAATAAGACTTAAGTGATGCCTAATTCTCTTTGGCTCTGGGTGGTTAGGCCTTTTTCCTCGCAAGGAATTCTCTCTATCAAAAGCTTCTAGGTGGGTTGCTCTCAAACGACAAAAGCCGTATTCTCAATCTGAGCAGCCAACCGTTTACGGTTGTGGGGGGTGGGCTATTTATAGCCACTTGGCAACCCGACCTGATTTGTCCGAAATGACCCTGGGTCACTAAGGAACTGACACGTGTTCCAACGGTCAGATTTCAAACCCACACGGCAACTTTACTTGGGCTGCAAGCAAAGCTGACTTGTCCGACTCTGGACAAGATTCGCTCTCATAGTCTTCACTCGAAGACATAGGTTTTTTGTTTAGGCATCACTTCAGTCATTCTGACTGGTTCTCTTGGACCCCACTTAACAGTACGGTGGTTCCTATGACTCAACACAAATGAAAAAGAACTATGAAAGATCTAAGTCTTCGAGCTCCATAGGCTTCATGTGGTGTCTTCTCTTGTCATAGTCTTCAATGTGAATATCTTCATATACCACCATTGACTTCAATGTCTTCATACATTTTTAGGGGTCATCTCAGGTAGGAAAACCGAATCAATGAGGGACTTCTACCTGTGTTATCCTGCAATTCTCACAAACACATTAGTCCCTCAACTAGGTTTGTCGTCAATACTCCAAAACCAACTAGGGGTGGCACTAGATGCACTTACAGAAGATAAAATGACCTCTTCGAAACATATGAAATATGAGTTGGAAGTTTAAAAGAATCAAATATGAGTTGGAAGTTTAAAAGAATCAAATTTAAAAGAATCAATTTGTAGTTATTTGAGTTTTATTCAAATTATTTTTCTCCAAAAATAAATTATACGGAAATTAGGGTAAAATGATTCCCTACATTAGAAAATTGGAGAGAAATAAATTTGAAATTATTTTGGTATTTTTAAAATGATTTTTAATAGGTTTTATTGCAACAATAGCTCTGTTTGCTTTATTTCAATTTTTGTGGATTTTATTGATGCTAGAAAAATGTTCTTGTTGTAGAAAATCTTTTTCTGAAAATTTTGATGTATTATATGCCTATATAAATATATTTTTTATTTATTTTGTTTTTATTATTTTTGTTTGTGTGTGTTAAAAAAATCTCTTAGGGTCGACCGAACTGGGCCGCACCCAGCCCAGCCGGCCCAGCAGCCCAGCTCACCGTCGCCTCTGTCACCGAGCGGGACTCCGCTCGGGAGTCCGTCGCCGCCGCGCCGCCATCACCGACCCGGTCTCCCGCCGTCCCCTCCCTGGCCCCTCGCCCACGCCTCCTGAGGCCCTGGCCTTTAAAAGGCGAGGCCGCCCCCCTCTCTCCCCTCTCCTCCAAGCTGCCGCCGCCGCTCCCTCGTCGCCGTCGCGCTGCCCCGGAGAGATCCGCTGCCGCCGCCGCTTCCTCGCCTCCCCGCCCTGCAGCCGCAGCCTTCGCACCGCCCCGACGCCACTGCCGCACTCCGCCGCCCCGCGCCATCACCGCCCGTAGCCGGAGCCGCTGTCCGCCGTCCCGTTTCGCCGGTGGATTTCTCCGCCTAAACCGCCGAGCCGGTCTAAACCAAACCTGATCCTATTTTTCGTTTTCGTTTTTTTAATACTCGGTTTATTTTAGGTTTGTTTATTTTGCGAGCGTTCATTAGCTAGGGTTCTGTGGCGAACGGTTTTCGTTCTGTAGATCTGTTTAGCGAACGTTCGTTATTTAGATTTTTCTTTTTTGGTTTATTTACGTCAGGGACCTATTCATAATTTTTCTCTCTTACAGATTAGTCCCTCTGTTTCAAATGAGCACAACTTTTTGCTCGGTTATCCAAATCCAACAAAACCAATGCCCACTTCTTCGTTATGACCTCATCTATCTAGTAATCCAACTCCAACATATTTTTGAAAGTTTTAAAATTTGAATTCAAATAGATTTTTATTCAAACTTCTTTTGTCATAACTTGAGTTCTATAACTCTGTTTTAATTGATTATTTTTACAAATCAAGGCTCTTGACCTAAATTTTCTGATAAGGCCAAATTCACTTAATTTTGGTACCGTCAGAAATTGTTTTCTGTTGCAAGAATTGTCTGTTTGTTTTTGAAGTTTTCCGAGATCTTTTCCTTTGATTGTTTTGCATGATTGCTTATGTGTGGTTACTATTGCTTGCTTACGATAGATTGACCGGAGTGTGACGTGTAGAACTATCAGGAGTTATGATTGCGAATCATCTTCATCAACAGTACAAGGCAAGTTCACACTTTGATCATACTTTTCATACCTATTTTTATGAATTAGTTTCAACACTCAAACATTGCATGAGTAGGATTGATAACATGTGAGTATTGGGAAGTAGTTAATGAGGTAGAACCTATTGTCTTATATTCAAACCTTGGGAGTTACTACGTTATGCTTACTGCTATGCGATGCTCGTAGAAGTGGTTTTGTTTTGAGAGAATTCATGAAAGATGTGAGAGTTATTGTTAACTAAGGTTTAACTTAAGGTGGCTACTTTAATACACATATGGGTGGATTGGTTGGGGCACCCTGGAGCACCCAGTGGTTTGCCCGGGCACCTGGAGAACCCAGTGTTTGCCGAAGGGAATCCCGGAGTACCCGTGTGATCACCCTATGGAATTCCACCCAGGCTCAAAGGGATCATAAGATTATTCATGGTAGAAACTTCGTGTGTAGCCACAAGCCATTATGGGCTCTGGCATAGTTGAGTATGTTGTGTGACCTCTTTCAGTGGTAGGCTAGCGGATGTAGGGGGAAGTAGGTGGTACTGTCTACCCAGAGTAAAGAGTTAATGCTTCGGAAAGACCGTGTCTCAGTCATCCATTTCTCAAACACCATGTATAGCGATAAATCCAACGGAGGAGATCGAGTCTTGTGGGGAAAAGTGTGCAAACCTCTGCAGAGTGTACAAACTAATCATGATTAGCCGTGTCCCCGGTTATGGACATCCTGAGTCTCTAGTATTTGGATTATCATGTTGATCTCAACACTTTACTTAATTAATTTGTTTGGGTTAATGATTACTATTTTGGGATTGAGTTGGAGGAACCTTCTCAATAATTTTTCAACCAACTTGGTAGTTAAATAAAAATATTCCTTTGTTGTAGGGAAAAATTGGCTTTATGCAAAAATTTAACTTAGAGCCTCCACCAGCCATATATGCATGTAGTGATAGCCATTATTTATCATTGCTCTACAATGTGAATTTGCCAGTACATTCAATGTACTGACCTACATGGCTGCAACGTCTCATGTTGCAAGAATCTTAGGACGAGTAAGTGATACGTTAGGGTTACGATTTCTACACTCAACTTTTCCGTTGGTGTTGATGGGAATCCACAACCTTGTTGTTACTTCCGCTATATGGATTGAGGTAATAGTATTTACGTTACTTTATACATGTGATTTACCTCGGTTATAAATCCTTGAGTACTGTGTGTGTCAGCATACCGATCCAGGGACGACACTTAAGCACGGGCTTGACCGTCTGAGGTCGGGTCGCTACAATAACCAAGCCCTAGACTCAAGGCTAATCTTTATTATATATAGCTCACGGACTCGACTACATAGATAAGGATCAACACAAAAACTCAAAGCTAGATCATACTAAACGTTATTCTACTAGATCAAGATATAACCAAAAGGATCGAACTAAGAAAAAGGTAAAGATAGAAGTGTGATGGTGATATGATACCGGGGAACCTCCCCCAAAGCTTGGCAGTTGCCAAGGGGGGTTCCCATACCCATGTATTTATGTCTCTTTCTTTAGAGGTGGTGATGATGGAGTTGTTGATGATGTAGGCTTGTTGTCCATTTTCCAAGGAATAGGCTCACCATCATAGAAGATGATCGAGTCTCTGGGATCCTCAAATCTGCAGCCAAACTCATCCTCTTGAATCTATATTCATACTCACAGTTTTGATTTTGTAGGTCATAGATCTGGGCTTGGAGGTGCTCGATTTTCTCGTGAAGCTTGAAGATGGCCTCCCCAATGTTCTTGGCATCTAGCTTGTGGTTATCGGTGAACTCCACGATTGTCATGTGGTTGACATTGAGTCTGTGTTCCACCATCCCCTAGCACTTGAAAACTTGTTGCTCCATTGCTTCAAGTCTTGTCTCCACGCTTCCGGTCCTCCTTGGTCCCTCAACATCGCAGATGTGCAGCACCCATCACGCATCTCAATGGTTTGAGGGTGTTGTAGAACGTCCGCGAGGTAGGGGTTGATGACCTTCTCGAAAAATTTGTCCTTGGGGGCACTCGAAGACGTCATGGTGATCTAGGTCTGTCCGAAAAACAGCTTGAAACAAAAGCAGAGGATTTTGTCGTGTTACCGTGGTCAAAACCTTCGGGAGATTATATAATGAATTTTTATCGACCAGAAGAAGTATCGTGCAAGAAAACGGAGTCCGGGGGGCACACGAGGTGCCCACGAGGCAGGGGGCGCGCCCTCCACCCTCGTGGATGCCTCGTGTCCTTTCCGGACTACTTATTGTCCTATTTTCTTAAGTATTCCAAAACGGAGAAAAACTGCTCTTAGAATTGTTTTGGAGTAGATTTACTTACCGTACCACATACCCATTCCTTTTCGGAGTCTGAAACGTTCTGGAAAGTGTCCCTTATGTACTCCTCCGGGATTACGGTGTTAGTAACATTGGTTTCAACATTTATGGGATTACCTGAGATATAATGTTTGATTCTTTGACCGTTCACCACCTTCGGATTTGTGCCTTCGAAGTTGTTAATTTTTATGGCACCGGAACAATAGACCTCCTCGAGAACGTAAGGACCTTCCCATTTAGAGAGGAGTTTTCCTGCAAAAAATCTTAAACGGGAGTTGTATAACAAAACATAATCACCTACATTAAACTCACGCCTTTTGTATCCTTTTGTCATGCTGATACATCTCCATCGTATCTACTTTTCCAAACACTTTTAGCCTTGTTTTGGACTCTAACTTGCATGATTTGAATGGAACTAACCCAGACTGACGCTGTTTTCAGCAGAATTGCCATGGTGTTATTTTTGTGCAGAAATAGAAGTTCTCGGAATGACCTGAAACTTCACGGAGAATATTTTTGGAATATATAAAAATACTGGCGAAAGAATCAACACCAGGGGGCCCACACCCTGTCCATGAGGATGGGGGGCGCGCCCCCTGCCTCGTGGGCCCCCTCGTGCTCCACCAACCTCAACTCCAACTCTATATATGCACGTTCGGGGAGAAAAAAACAGAGAGAAGGATTCATCGTGTTTTACGATACGGAGCCACCGCCAAGCCCTAATCTCTCTTGGGAGGGCTGATCTGGAGTCCGTTCGGGGCTCCGGAGAGGGGAATCCGTCGCCGTCATCATCATCAACCTTCCTCCATCACCAATTTCATGATGCTCACCGCCGTGTGTGAGTAATTCCATCGTAGTCTTGCTGGACGGTGATGGGTTGGATGAGATTTATCATGTAATCAAGTTAGTTTTGTTAGGGTTTGATCCCTAGTATCCATTATGTTCTGAGATTGATGTTGCTATGACTTTGCTATGCTTAATGCTTGTCACTAGGGCCCGAGTGCCATGATTTCAGATCTGAACCTATTATGTTTTCATGAATATATGTGACTTCTTGATCCTATCTTGTAAGTCAATAGTCACATATTATGTGTTATGATCCGTTAACCCCGAAGTGACAATAATCAGGATACTTACCGGTGATGACCGTAGTTTGAGGAGTTCATGTATTCACTAAGTGCTAATGCTTTGGCCCGGTACTCTATTAAAAGGAGGCTTGATGACCCACAAGTATAGGGGATCAATCGTAGTCCTTTCGGTAAGTAAGAGTGTCGAACCCAACGAGGAGCAGAAGGAAATGATAAGCGGTTTTTAGCAAGGTATTCTCTGCAAGTACTGAAATAAGTGGTAACAGATAGTTTTGTGATAAGATAAATTGTAACGAGCAACAAGTAACAAAAGTAAATAAAGTGCAGAAAGGTGGCCCAATCCTTTTTGTAGCAAAGGACAAGCCTTAACAAACTCTTATAATAGGAAAAGCGCTCCCGAGGACACATGGGAATATCGTCAAGCTAGTTTTCATCATGTTCATATGATTCGCGTTCGATACTTTGATAATTTGATATGTGGGTGGACCGGTGCTTGGGTGTTTTTCTTACTTCAAAAAGCATCCCACTTATGATTAACCTCTATTGCAAGCATCCGCAACTACAACAAAAGTATTAAGGTAAACCTAACCATAGCATGAAACATGTGGATCCAAATCAGCCCCTTACGAAGCAACGCATAAACTAGGGTTTAAGCTTCTGTCACTCTAGCAAACCATCATCTACTTATTACTTCCCAATGCCTTCCTCTAGGCCCAAATAATGGTGAAGTGTTATGTAGTCGACGTTCACATAACACCACTAGAGGCTACACAACATATATCTTATCAAAATATCAAACGAATACCAAATTCACATGAGCACTAATAGAAAGACTTCTCCCTTGTCCTCAGGAACAAACGTAATTAGTCACAAAGCATATTCATGTTCATATTCAGAGGGGTAATAATATGCATATAGGATCTGAACATATGATCTTCCACCAAATAAACCAACTAGCATCAACTACAAGGAGTAATCAACACTACTAGCAGCCTACTAGCACCAATCCCGGATGTTGAGACAAGAATTGGATACAAGAGATGAACTAGGGTTTGGAGATGAGATGGTGCTGGTGAAGATGTTGATGGAGATTGCCCTCTCCTGATGAAAGGAGCGTTGGTGATGACGATGGTGATGATTTCCCCCTCCCAGAGGGAAGTATCCTTGGCAGAACAGCTCTGCCGAAGCTCTAGATTGGTTCCGCCAAGGTTCCGCCTTGTGGCGGCGGAGTCTCGTCCCGAAAGGTTCCCTTTGTTTTTTTCTCATCGAAAGACTTCATATAGCAGAAGATGGACGTCGGAGACCCACCAGGGGGCCCACGAGTTAGGGGGCACGCCTAGGGGGGGCGCCCCCACCCTCATGAGCAGGGTGTGGGCCCCCTGGCCTTCATCTTTGGCGAGTATTTTTCTTTATTTATTTTAAGATGTTCCGTGGAGTTTCAGGACTTTTGGAGTTGCACAGAATAGGTCTCTAATATTTGCTCCTTTTCCAGCCCAGAATTCCAGCTGCCGACATTCTCCCTCCTTGTGTAAACCTTGTAAAATAAGAGAGAATAATCATAAGTATTGTGACATAAAGTGAAATAACAGTCCATAATGCAATAAATATCGATATAAAAGCATGATGCAAAATGGACGTATCAACTCCCCCAAGCTTAGACCTCGCTTGTCCTCAAGCGAAAAGCCGATAACAATAAATATGTCCTCATGTTTAGAGGTAGAGGCGTCGATAAAAAATAAAATACGGACATGAAGGCATCATGATTATTCTCATAACAGCAACATATATAGAATTTTTCATATGATTAATTATGTTCAAGTGATGATCTATTCGCAATGCAAGAGTATAAATCATAAACCTTATTGGGCTCCAACAAACTATAATCTGAGTCATTGAAGCAATTGCAATTTATCATAACATCGGAAAGAGTCTATGTCAGAGCTAAAAAAGCAAGTCCACACACTCAACTATCATTTAGTCCTCCATAATTGCTAACACTCACGCAATACTTGTGGTTACAGAGTTTTATTCGGACACAGAGAAAGATAGGGGCTTATAGTTTTGCCCCACAACCTTTTACCTCAAGGGTAATGTCAACAATAATGGTTCATGCTCCCCTACATCCAATTAGATATATATATATATATATATATATATATATATATATATATCATGTTCTTTCCAACATGCTGAGCTTGCCAAAGGATAAAATGAAAAAGAAAAGGTGAAGATCACCATGACTCTTGCATAAGGTAGAAGATAATAATAAAGGATAGTGAAAGAACATGCGGTGCCCCCATGTTTGGTTTTGGTAATTGATGACAATCTCCATGGACTAATGGTTGCCTTGAGTTATATTTGAAGGTTTTGTCCATAGGCTTTTCTTGGAGTACATGTGTTAGTTTCAAGGAGAGTTTGTGTCTACCAAGGTGCTATTCAAGGAATTACCTAAAGATTGGTCTTGTGAGAGGTTGATCAAGACTAAGCCAAAGAATGAATCAAGTTGATCAACCCACAAAGCGTAGAAGATGTACCGAGAGGGATCAGGTGATCCCATGGTATGGTAAGCATTATCAATTACGCTTTGTGTACTAACCCATGGTCTTCGTGAGGGTTCTTTGTGGGGTTAGGTTGCGGTGTGCAAAGTTCAAGTGGAGCATCACGAAGAGATCAAATGCTTGAAGCTTTTCGTCCTTTGTGGTGACAATGGACTTGTGAAGATGTGCGGAAGAGTGGCTCACCCATAGTGGAGTATGGGGGAGCAATCAACTAGTCTTCATCGAGTCAACACAATCAAGAAAGGTTGCGGTGTGCAAGTTCAAGTGGAGCATCACGAAGAGATCAAATGCTTGAAGCTTGCTGTCCATTGTGGTGACAATGGACATGTGAAGATGTGCGGAAGAGTGGCTCACCCATAGTGGAGTATGGGGGAGCAATCCACTAGTCTTCATCGAGTCAACACAATCAAGAAAGGTGGTCCAACTTGAGGGAGTCAATATCGTCATCATCTAGCTCAAGTGGACCATGTGCAAGGCAAAGGATTGCCCTTGATAGGTTTTCTATTTTACCGGTCTCATGATGGTAGTTGGGAGACCGGGTTATAGGATCGATTGCCATACTATCAAGGGGGGCTCTCGATGAGTAGCTTGATCGTATTGTTCGTTGAGAGCTCAAACCATTGCATCCTTGCATCATCTTTCTTGGTTCTTGTTTGGTTCTCTTTGTGAATCTTAGAGCTTATGGTCATCTTGATGACAAGCTTGAGTTCATCGAAAACGGAGTTCGCATGCTTCTTTTATGATGTTTTCGATGTTGGAGGTTTTGCCGGTTCTTCTCGGTTGGAGGTTTCACTCCTCCATTTGGAGGTTTCGTTGTCTTGTTTCCAACAAGCTTGAGTTTGCTCAACTCGGAGCTCATATGTAGAAGTTATGGCAGTTCTTGTTTTCTTGAGTCTGGTTTTGTCAGGGTCCCAGCGGTAGTACCGTGGTACCCAGCGGTAGTACCGCTGAGGGGTCACAAGCGGCAGTACCGCTCCGCAGCGGTAGTACCGGCGGTGACTCCGCAGCAGTACTACCGATGGCTTACCAAGTCCCTACCGCGTCGATTCGAGGGGTCTTTTTCTGTGTCGGATTGTGCGGTACCTTGCTGCGGCAGTAGTGCGGCAGTACCGCTCCTTAGCGGCAGTACCGCCCTTCCTCCGCGGTAGTACTGCCCGGTTCCCTCTTTCTCTTTACCCTTCATTCTGCGCGGCAGTACCGCCGAAGGGAGCGGTAGTACCGCTTAACCCAGCGGTAGTACCGCTGTCTCCTGCGATACTACCACCCCAAGGTTCATGTTTTGTTGCTTCTGTTCCCTGTTTCTTCCGCCTGAGCGGTAGTACCGCTCGTGGAGCGGTAGTACCGCTCGTGTGCGGGCTGAGCACATAACGGTTGGATTTTCCCCCTCCTATAAAAGGGGGTCTTCTTCCCCATTGAACCTTATCCTTTGAGCTCGTGTTCTTCCCCCTTTGTTGACCTTCTTCGAGCTTGCTAACTCTCAATCCCTCCATGGATTCTTGCTAGTTTTTGAGGGAAAAGAGAGAGGAGATCTAGATCCACATTTCCACCAATCACTTTCTCCTCTATGTGAGGGGAACCCCTTGGATCTAGATCTTGGAGTTCTTTGTGTTCTCCTTCTTGTTCTTCCTCTCATTTTCCTCCCTAGCATTAGTTGCTTCGGTGGGACTTGAGAAATTAGGACTTGGGCACTCCGTGTGCCCTTGCCATTGCATTTGGTGCATCGGTTTGAGTTCTCCACGGTGATACGTGGAAGTTACAAGTTGAGAAGCTTATTACTCTTGGGTGCTTGGTACCCTTGAGCTTGTTCCTCTTGGGTGCTTGGGCGCCCTAGATGGTTGGTGGTGTTCGGAGCTCAATCATTGTGGTGTAAAGCTCCGGGCAAGCGTCGGGGTCTCCAATTAGGTTGTGGAGATCGCCCCGAGCAATTTGACGGGTACCGGTGACCGCCCCCAAGGGTTGCCAAAGTGTACGGGTTCGGTAAACGCCCCCAAGGGTTGCCATTTGTACGGGTTCGGTGACCGCCCTCAAGGGTCCCTTAGTGGAATCACGGCATCTTGCATTGTGCGAGGGCGTGAGGAGATTACGGTGGCCCTAGTGGCTTCTTGGGGAGCATTGTGCCTCCACACCGCTCCAAACGGAGATTAGCATCCGCAAGGGTGTGAACTTCGAGATACATCGTCGTCTCCGCATGCCTCGGTTATCTCTTACCCGAGCCCCTTTACTTATGCACTTTACTTCGTGATAGCCATATTGTTTCTTGTCATATATCTTGCTATCACATAGTTGCTTATCTTGCTTAGCATAAGTTGTTGGTGCACATAGGTGAGCCTAGTTGTTTTAGGTTTTGTGCTTGACAAATTAACCGCTAGGTTTATTCCGCATTTGTTAAAGCCTAAACCGTAATTATTTTAAAACGCCTATTCCCCCCCCCCCTCTAGGCGACATCGACGATCTTTCAGATAGACCCTTCGCAGAGGGAAGCAGAGGTTACCATGCGCTTTTATGGTTAGATGCATAAAATCTCAATGCGAAAGAATGTCACTTTATATTGCCCCTTGTGATATGAACCTTTATTATGCAGTCCGTCGCTTTTATTACTTTCACATCACAAGATCGTATAAAGCTTATTTCTCCCACACCAATCAATCATACATATTTAGAGCAATTTTTATTGCTTTGCACCGATGACAACTTACTTGAAGGATCTTACTCAATCCATAGGTAGATATGGTGGATTCTCATGGCAAAACTGGTTTAAGGGTATTTGGAAGCACAAGTGGACCCTCTGGGAGTACTCCGATATACTATTTCTATATGCATGCGTAGTGTGAATGCTATTTTTTAGCACATCCCACAACCAATAGATAACCACCTAGGTCCCAGAGAATTTCCAAGCGCACCTTCTAAACCGTGACGGAGGGAGTACTAATTAGCTACTAGAAATAAATACAATGCGCCCTAAACCTTGTCTATTGTGGAAACGCACGCAAATTTAACTGTGCCTTCTAAACTGTGACGGAGGGAGTAGTACTCACCGGAAAGCAATTCGACTCTAGTAATTTTTAATGCACTTGACCATGCTCTCCATCTTGGTTAGAAGTACGAGGCAATTAAGTTGAGATGATGAAAGATGACATATGGAGATTGGGAGGTTTTGATATTGTAGGAGCGCTTGATAAATTAATGGTAACCCCTTCCAATCTCTCTCGAGCGGTTCCTTCCTCTCCTCCCTGTACGGCGAAAGGAGTGCGGCCCAATTTTCTCTTTCATCTGTCGGCGAGGCCGCGGGCTCTCTCCCCCTCCGCCCCTCCGGCGATGGATGGGGGAGGGGACCCCGGTCCTTCTCCTCGGTTGAGTAGTTAGGGTTTAGATGTGTTTTTCCCTCGTCGTCGATTGGATGGCAGTGACCTCGGCGGTTGGAATAAAATTTCCCTGATCCCGGCTCCATCTCGACAGCGCCACGGCGGCGAGGTCGACGGAGTCGTGGGAATTTGTCCTTCGTTGTTCTTTTGGTGCAGCGGATTTGTTCTCCTCTGGTGGGCTCGTGGTGGTTGCCCTAAGTGGCACCATTCATTTGTGTTAGAAGGCTATGATCCAAGAACTGGGATGGTGGTCCGTGGATGATGGTTCCTATGTTGTGCCTCGACGATGTCGATGGCAAGCAGTGGTTCCAGGATGCGAGGAGTACGGGGATATGTCCCCCGGTCGATGCCACAAAGCCCAAACGGGCAACGACGAAGACAGCAATTACAATGATTTCTAGGCACTTTCTTATACTTTCTATATACTGGGGGGATTTCCTGCGAATCTTTTGGACTCATACCTTTCTTCGCTCTCTCTCGGTGATTCCATGTGCGTGTTTTCTATCGCCTCTTGTGATGAATGAATCAGTAAATTTCTTCTGAAAATCTTTTAGTTCTCTTGGAGGCAATCAAGTCATGTCGCCCATGTTTTTAGTATTGCTTGAATCTCTTCTGTTGGTTTATCATTTTCTTTAGGCGAAATATTTGGTTTATCATGGCAGACATGGTAAGCAACTCATCTTTTGTGGGTGAAGTGTGCAGCCTCATCAAAGTGTAAAACTATTTGAATAATGGTGTGCATGGTCGTAAGCTAGCATGGCCAACTTTGCTAGAATTTGAGTTCGGTTTAGAAAACTGTTTTCATGAAAAAGTGGGCTGGTTAAGTACCACGAATATGGTATTATATATGGGACAAACCATGTAGAGAAGGTTCTTATCTGAAAAATTGCAAGAAAGAAAAGATGCCATGGTGATGGGAGAACTATGACAGGTAGAGTCACTTCGAGATGCTACTTTGCTACAATGTATTTATGGTATTACAAAGTTAAATATAGCTTCCCGCAGCCTGAAAACCTAGTATATGGACCACATTTTCTTGCAAAAAGACGTTGCATGTAAATTTGACCTGATATGGAAGAAAATAAAGTTAGGATAACAAGTGTGAGAACAATGGCGCAATCGCAATCGGTCAACTGTGGCATACCGGATGGGTCTCTTCGCATGAATTGAAGTGCTTGGCTCCATATTTACGCCAGTGCTCTGTCAAATCCGTCTTGGCAGACGGATTTGAGGAGGATCGGAGCCTGGCAGACTGACTCGAAGAAGAAACGTCGACACCTATCCGAGAACCGCCCTAGAATGTGTAGGTGATATATTGGATTGTGATGTATATGGTGATGGCAATACAATGGATTTGATGGTATCTCGTGTTGATGAAGGACTGAGCTTAAGTGCATGGGACGTGCCTAGACTTAGTAGCCTGACCGACCTTGCACGGAGCCTGCAATGGTGGGAACGACATGACGAGGTATAATGTAGCTTCTCTTGGGATGGAGCCATCCCCGATTGGGGTGGTCATGATTGTCTATTCATTGCCAGACACATCGACGGTACCCTCATAAGTTGAGATGATGAGATGTGATGATCCTGGTTCAATCTTTTGCCCGACTGGGGAGTGACGATTTATACATTTATGGTACGAGAGATCAATTCCATCAAGCAGTTATCTTGGATAAACATCTTGGATCTTGATATTTGGTTTATCATTTTTTAGGGGAAATATTTGGTTTATCATAGCAGACGTGGTAAGCAGCTCAGCTTTTGTGGGTGAAGTGTGCAGCCTCATCAAAGTGTAAAACTATTTGAATAATGGTATGCATGATCGTAAGCTAGCATGGCCAACTTTGCTAGAATTTGAGTTCTGGTTTAGAAAACTGTTTTCATGAAAAAGTGGGCTGGTTAAGTACCACGAATATGGTATTATGGGACAAGCCATGTAGAGAAGGTTCTTATCTGAAAAATTGCAAGAAAGAAAAGATGCCATGGTGATGGGAGAAGTATGACCGGTAGAGTCACTTCGAGATACTACTTTGCTACAATGTAGTTATGGTATTACCAAGTTAAATGTAGCTTCCCGCAGCCTGAAAACCTAGAATATGGACCACATTTTCTGGCAAAAAGACGTTGCATGTACATTTGACCAGACATGGAAGAAAATAAAGTTAGGATAGCAAGCGTGAGGACTATGGCGCAATCACAGTCGGTCAACTGCGGCATACCGGATGGGTCTCTTCGGGAACACTGTTGTGAAAAGCTTTCCCAGTGAATAATTTGGCATGTTTTGTTCCTCCCGAGCGGAAAATCACGCCAAAAACCGGCGGCTTTTCTTGGATATGTTTCTGTCAGCGTGAAAAATGATCTGCAACATGGATAGAGGCCGTCACGGACAGGGTGTTACCTTCTCGATGGTGGAACACGTTCCCGGCGGTTATAAAACACGTCATCATGATTGTACCGTTGTTCACGCCGGCTGGTCATCCTTGTCCCGATCGGGATTTTATTCATGATGGATGACGTGGGGCATCCGTAATTTCTCAATTTCTAGGTAGTGAGATGGTACTCAAAGATAAAGATTTCCTTTGTTGCACTTATTTACTTCAGAAGAGTAGTGGCATCGTTGATTATGTTAAGCAAGCAATATTCTCACGAGGTAATCAAATGTTGACAAGCAGGGGAAGAACTGACGACCATTTTGATCCTGATTTCCAAAATATGGGCCAAACAACTATGCATTTTAAAATGTTATAAGACAGCATTTCAGCCTTCAGATCGATAACCATTCATGCAAAGGGAGGTAAACTTTGACATATGCTGCAAATATTCTTCACGAACTGACTTTATCCGGTACACAGACACACACAAAAAAGAGAAGAGAACGTTTCTCAATGAAGCCAGATAAGATGGCAAAAGTTCCAGCAACATGCCATATCATATCAGTTACATGAATGCATTGTGATCTAAGACTAAGAATGCAACCAAGCGAGGCAGCTAGCCAGGTCCAGATCCACAACCATGAATATATGCAAGTTATGATGCACACCCATCTATCCAATCGATCGAAAACAACTCCAAGCATGGGGCAACGACAACACATCCGTAGAGGCTAACTGATCAAGAGAAGCTAGTCGCCCAAGTTGGCCAGGTTATCGGCGAGGACCCTCGTGGCGGCCCTCATCAACGGCTGCAACTCTTCTTGTTCCCGGATATGTAGAGGCAGTGCTTGAATCTTGAGCGCCAACCTCCTCGCCTCTGCCGGGTAGTTCTGCAGGTGCATCCTCACGTACGACATGTGAGTACGTATCAAACAGAACAAAGTCGGGCAACGGAGAGACGTATGTGTTGTGTACTTGAGCTAAGATATATAAGAGCTACTTAGTCGAGATGCATGGGAGACGCTAATGAAAGCTGCAGGGTGGGTACTTACAGTGTTGCCTCCCTGGAGCACCCTGTGGAGGGGCTGGAGCTCCTCGTGCATCACCAGCGCTTGGATGTCTCCTTGGGGCAGGTCAGCACAAGCCGTGAGCACGATGGGCTGCAGCGCGACCACCGCGTTCTGGAAGCAGCGCTGCAGGACGAACCTCCCGAACCAGTTGTTGGACAGTCTAACGAGGTGCTGCATGAGCCTGGACAGGAGCCGCCGCCTGAAGTCAATCCTGTTCCCGCCGCGGTCGATGAGGCGCTGCACCAAGCGGTGGCTGCATGCCTGCATCCATGCAAATAGCCGCCGCCTGAAGTCAATCCTGTTCCCGCCCGGTGATCCCGCTGCCTTCCGGCGAGCCCTTTCTCCGATGCTTCCTTCCTCCCTTTCTCTGCTCCAACTCATCGTGCCTCTCCTCTCCCATGACCTACCCCTCTCTCTCGCCTCCTTCTCTTCACAGGAACTGTGCAGCCGCTGTCGAGTACTTCGCCTCCGTCTGCTTTCCCGCGAGCTCGGGCCAGATCCAGCGCCCAGGGCAGGAGAGACCTGAGCGGCGGGGCGACCGGCTGCCCGGTGTGAGCGGCAGCGACGCCCAGCTTCCAATGCCCCATACACTCTACACCATGAGAGAACTGATGTGAGAGGATATAGTGGGAAGAACAGTTGGGCGTTGGTTCAGAAATCAGTGGAAGGTGGAGACGTGCGTCAGGCCCACATGGACACGTGTTGCACAACGAAAGCGGCGGCCGCGAAGTTTCTTTTCAGCCGGTTGACGCTGAGCATTTTCCTTAATATTTTCTTTTACAAAGTTGATCAAATTTTATAAAATTTGACTTTAGCGAAATCTTGTAGTAGACTAAAAAGAAAGAGTTAATTACGGCAGTGGTGCTAGAACTTGACGCAAATAGTCACTTTAGTGTTAGAACTTGTGGTATACATTGAAGTGGTGCAAAAACTTGGCTCGAACGTACAGATACAATGCTAATCACATTTGTATACACTGGTCATGCTGACGGGCCATGACAGCATGGCGTAAGGCCCACAGTCAGTGTGAAGATGGGCCTGTGGCGTGTTATTTTTTGTGCAGAAACTACCTGTATTTTTATTTTTCGCTTTTTCTAACGAATAGGCCCCAGAGAACCATCACAAATTTATTAAAATGAAAAATAGGGCACGTAGAGGGATGGATTTGAACCAGTCCAGAGCTGACTTGACAACATAAATTGAAAAAATTAATCCGAAGAAAAAGTTACGCATGTGGGGTTTCAAATGAGCGACCCGAGTAAAAGAAGGAGGGTGTGCCACTCCAACTAATGGAATCTCATGTCTACATAGAATTGTTGACGTTTTTGTCTATAACAGAATTTACCTGTGGGGTACAATTTCTGTTAGTTTTTTTCTTCTCATTTTTCATTATTTTTAAAGAAAGGTAAACAACAATAACTAATATGACCCGCAAAAATAATAATATAAATAATATACATAAAATAAAATTAATTATACTAAAAAAGATTACCTATTAATTTAGAAAAACCATCAAATTAAATTACCAATTAATTTCTATAATTTTGAAAGTGTTTACAATTATAAATATAATTAAAATTTACATTTTTTTACAAAACCAGTTTTTGCTGTTATAATGGCTCAGGATCCTTATAGGACATTAAAGATTATCTGTGTTTGTTGGCTAGCTACGCACGTGGGTTATCCTAAGGTTACCAGTTCGAATTATATGAGCGGCCTGTTTTTTTTTTCATACTAATAAAATTTGCGATGTTAGCTCATAGGTGGAACGTACCAGATGCCAGAACATGCAGTTAGTGTACACCTACAGGGGCCTTTTAAAAAACGAAAAATAAAAATCAGAGGGGGTTTCGCAAAAGGAGCACGCCACACGCTAGGACATTGGTCACTGACAGCGGGCTTGATGCCACGCTGGCATGCCTGACAGGTGACAGCGGCCGGTGTACACAAACGTGATTAGTACCGTCTTTGCACGCCTTAATTAAGTTTTTGCGCTAGTTCAATGTATGCTGCAAGTTCTAACACTAAAGTAACTGTTTAAGCCAAGTTCTAGCACTAGTGGTGCAATTGACTCAAAAAGAAACGGAGGGGGTACTTGCTTGAATCTACATCATTGTCTCTTGTTTTTGGCTATGTAAAAGACATGCATCTTCAACAACACAAAACTACAGGCTTGGTGCGTAATTTAACCAAAAAATCTTCATCAAAGCAACTCAAACATAATAAAAATTAGGTCGAGATTCTAAGGCCACCGAATGACCACTATTGCCGTCAAAACGAGTCGTTGCGGCCGCTTCCCTACCAGAGCTGGCTTGACCTTGTCATGACAGCAGGGAAGTCTTCAAGCCAAAGTTGTCGTCGTTGAACCCTTACATAGATACGAAATACCTGACATCAAATCTCGCCACATGACGAGAAACCCTAACCTCACCGCCTTAAAAAGACGTCATGAGTCTACGCCAAAGCTCCGTCGACTACATTTAGACGGACAACTCAGGGACGATCGAAGCTCGGAAGACAAACTCAAAGAAGAAGCGCCGCCATCTACCCGTCAAGGTCCCAAAGTTCAGGCGACATGGCTTAATCCAAATAAACACATCGTTCTAGGGAGTAGTCATCTACATAGATACTCACTCTGTCTCATAATATAAGAGTGTTTTTGACACTAGTGTAGTGTTAAAATGCTCGTATATTATGGGAAGGAGGGAGTAGATTATAAGACGATGTTTCCTTTTCTGCTACTCAAGTGGGAGTCTAGGTGCTTATGCACCTGGCTTCATAATTCGATTCATTTCCTCCCATTGATTTTACTTTTATAAACTATAATGGATGCTTGGATGATGTACCAGATTTATTTTATTTACTTGTAGCATAAACTTTGTCTCTAACCTCTTGCATGTATTATTTGCCCCATGTTTTAATGCTTTTTCAGCCATTTTATTTGCAAATAACTAGACAACTAACTTCTACATATATTGAGTGCAAGAGCACATTCACTCACAAAAAAGAGTGTGAGAATTTATGCCCTTGTTTTTAGAGAAAACGTGCAAGCCAAGCCCGAGAAAAGGCGCTAACCTTATCCCGGCTTTGACTTAACAAATCCATCAACCGGCCAGGATTACAAGAGCAGGACATTACAGGGAAAGTATAAAGCGAAACAGAAATAAAGGATACAAGGTACATTAAAACTGCGGCTGCTGCATGGGGCAAACGGCGATCGGGGATAAAGGATACAAGGGGCCTCCGCGTCCAGGGACATCACTAGCTGATCAAGCGTCATCGGGGAACCGAGCAACTCCGATCAGATCTGCACCAGCCTCCAGTCTTGGTGAGTCAGTGGTGGCGGCTGCAACGGCTGCGGCACGAGCAACGGCGGATACTGCATGAACTGCGGCTGCTGCGGCCAGGTCGGCGCCGCGGGCCTCTGCTGCGCAACCATGGCGTCCAGGTACTCGTTGGCGTTGGACGTCGGCCCCCACACCGTCGGGCCCAGCGGCAAGTGGTAACCGCCGCTCCACCAGTAGGGGTGCTGCTGCGGCCAAAACTACGGGTGCAGCGGCGCGATCGGCCTCGGCGCCGGTGGCCCGATGGCGAAGGGAGGCGCGCCCGCACCAGGACCCCAAGCCGGGCTCGGCTGCGGCAGCCACACGTGCTGAATCGCGTACCCCTACTGTGGTGGCGGCGGCAGGGGCAGAATCCCATCCCCCTGCTCCTGCTGCGGCGGCGGCGGTAGGGGCAGAATCCCATCCCCCTGCTGCTGCGGTGGCGGCGGTACGGGCAGAATCCCGTACCCCTGCTGCGGTGGCGGCGGTACAGGCTGAATCGTACCCCTGCTGCGGCGGCTGCGGTTGGGACGACGACGACGAATCCTCCCCGCGGCCACCGGCGTCGGAGGGAGCGGGGTGGCGCGACCCGCTCGGATTCATGGGTTGCAGCTTCGGTTGCGGTTGCTCTGGGGTTTCGGATTGGTGGGATTTGGGGGGATGCGAAATGGAGATTGCTGAATGGATTGGACGAAAGCATTTCCTTCCACCGTGTGTGTTTATATAGTGGAAGAGAGGCAGCGGCCGGGTTGAGGGTGAGAAAAGGACACCCGCCCGATTTACACGGGGAGGGGTGGGACCGGCTAGTTGGCATGCTCGGCACCCTACCAACTGAAGTTCTTTGTTAATTAAAGTTGGTTAAGATCTGATCGTATAATTATTGCGTTTATGTAGTACTATTACTGGCGCATTCACTACATGGACGATCAGTTCAGATCAGTCTCGGTAACATTAATTTGGATACTCACCGAAAAGCATTTCGACTCCACTCAATTTTATAGTTCTGCTGGTTGCAAAGTCATGCAAGCACTGAAATTATCCGTAACAGATAGTTTTGTGATAAGGTAATTTGTAACGGGTAACAAGTAATAAAAGTAAATAAGGTGCAGCAAGATGGCCCAATCCCTTTTGTAGCAAAGGACAAGCCTGGAAAAACTCTTATATAAAGGAAAGCGCTCCCGAGAACACATGGGAATTATCATCAAGCTAGTTTTCATCACGTTCATATGATTCGTGTTTGGTACTTTGATATGTGGGTGGACCAGTGCTTGGATATTGTCCTTCATTGGAAAAGCATCCCACTTATGATTAACCCCTATTGCAAGCATCCGCAGCTACAACATAAGTATTAAGGTAAACCTAACCATAGCATGAAACATATGGATCCAAATCAGCCCCTTACGAAGCAACTCATAAACTAGGGTTTAAGCTTCTCTCACTCTAGCAAGCCATCATCTACTTATTACTTCTCAATGCCCTCCTCTAGGCCCAAACAATGGTAAAGTGTCATGTAGTCGATGTTCACATGACACCACTAGAGGAAAGACAACATACATCTCATCAAAATATCGAACGAATACCAAATTCACACGACTACTTATAGCAAGACTTCTCCCATGTCCTCAGGAACAAACGTAACTACTCAGAAATCATGTTCATGTTCATAATCAGAGGGGTATTAATATGCATAAAGGATCTGAACATATGATCTTCCACCGAATAAACCAACTAGCATCAACTACAAAGAGTAATCGACACTACTAGTAACCCACAGGTACCAATCTGAGGCTTTGGGACAAAGATTGGATACAAGAGATGAACTAGGGTTTGAGATGAGATGGTGCTGGTGAAGATGTTGATGGAGATTGACCCCCTCTCGTTGAGAGGATCAATGGTGATGATGATGGTGATGATTTCCCCCTCCTGGAGGGAAGTTTCTCGGGTAGAACAGCTCCGCCGGAGCCCTAGATTGGTTCTGCCAAGGTTCCGCCTCGTGGCGGCGGAGTTTCGTCTCGTGAACTTGCTCATGCTTTTTTCCTCGACGAAAGACTCCATATAGCCAAAGATGGGCATCAGAGGGCTGCTAGGGGGCCCACGAGGCAGGGGGCACACCCCCACCCTCGTGGATGGTGGGTGGCCCCCCTCTGGTGTTGGAAATATGCCCTAGAGGCAATAATAAAAGCATTATTATTATATTTCCATGTTCATGATAATTGTCTTTATTCATGCTATAATTGTGTTATCCGGAAATCGTAATACATGTGTGAATAATGGACACCAACATGTCCCTAGTAAGCCTCTAGTTGACTAGCTCGTTGATCAACAGATAGTCATGATTTCCTGACTATGGACATTGGATGTCATTGATAACGAGATCACATCATTAGGAGAATGATGTGATGGACAAGACCCACTCCTAAACATAGCACAAGATCGTATAGTTTGTTTGCTAGAGTTTTTCCAATGTCAAGTATCTTTTCCTTTGACCATGAGATCGTGTAACTCCCGGATACCGTAGGAGTGCTTTGGGTGTACCAAACGTCACAACGTAACTGGGTGACTATAAAGGTGCACTACGGGTATCTCCGAAAGTGTCTGTTGGGTTGACATGGATCAAGACTGGGATTTGTCACTCCGTATGACGGAGAGGTATCACTGGGCCCACTCGGTAATGCATCATCATAATGAGCTCAAAGTGACCAAGTGTCTGGTCACGGGATCATGCATTACGGTACGAGTAAAGTGACTTGCCGGTAACGAGATTGAACGAGGTATTGGGATACCGACGATCGAATCTCGGGCAAGTAACATATCGATTGACAAAGGGAATTGCATACGGGGTTGATTGAATCCTCGACATCGTGGTTCATCCGATGAGATCATCGTGGAGCATGTGGGAGCCAACATGGGTATCCAGATCCCGCTGTTGGTTATTGACCGGAGAGTCGTCTCGGTCATGTCTGCTTGTCTCCCGAACCCGTAGGGTCTACACACTTAAGGTTCGATGACGCTAGGGTTGTGAAGATATGTATATGTAGTAACCCGAATGTTTTTCGGAGTCCCGGATGAGATCCCGGACGTCACGAGGAGTTCCAGAATGGTCCGGAGGTAAAGAATTATATATAGGAAGTGCTGTTTTGGCCATCGGGACAAGTTTCGGGGTTATCGGTATTGTACCGGGACCACCGGAGGGGTCCCGCGGGCCCACCGGGTGGGGCCACCTGTCCCGGGGGGCGACATGGGTTGTAGGGGGTGCGCCTTGGCCTAGATGGGCCAAGGGCACCAGCCCCAAAGGCCCATGCGCCTAGGGTTCCACTTAAAGGAAGAGTCCAAGTGGTGGAAGGCACCTCTAGGTGCCTTGGGGGGGAGGGAAACCTCCCCTTGGCAGCCGCACCTAGGAGATTGGATCTCCTAGGCTGCGCACCACCCCCCCTTGGCCCTCCTATATATAGTGGGGGAGAGGAGGGACTTGAGACCAGCCCCTGGCGCCTCCCTCTCTCCCCGTTACGTCTCTCTCTCGTAGTATAGGCGAAGCCCTGCTACTGTGACGCCCTGCATCCACCACCACGCCGTCGTGCTGCTGGATCTTCGTCAACCTCTCCTTTCCCCTTGCTGGATCAAGAAGGAGGAGACGTCTCCCGTCCCGTACGTGTGTTGAACGCGGAGGTGCCGTCCGTTCGGCGCTTGGTCATCGGTGATTTGGATCACGTCGTGTACGACTACATCATCACCGTTCTTTGAACGCTTCCGCACGCGATCTACAAAGGTATGTAGATGCATCCGATGACTCGTTGCTAGATGAACTCCTAGATGGATCTTGGTGAAACGAGTAGGAAAATTTTTGTTTTCTGCAACGTTCCCCAACATCTGGTACTTCTTTTTCCCAATATTTTTTATATATTCTGAAACGTGCTCCCACAAAGTTTCAGGACTTTTGGAGTTGTGTAGAATAGGTCTCTAATATTTGCTCCTTTTCCAGCCCAGAATTCCAGCTGCCGGCATTCCCCCTCTTCATGTAAACCTTGTAAAATAAGAGAGAATAGGCATAAGTATTGTCACATAATGTGTAATAACCGCCCATAATGCAATAAATATCGATATAAAAGCATGATGCAAAATGGATGTATCAATGGATCTTTTCAGAAGATCTGCCACCTCGCGAGCCATCCAATCTAGGTTTCTCACCGTACGATTGCTCTTTACAACAAGAGTATTGACTATTGTAACAAGATCTGTGTTTCAGAAACACGTCGGTGACTATTGAACAAGAGCTTTGTTTCAGAAACACGTTGGTGACTATTACAACAAGAGCTTTGTTTCAGAAACATTGGTAACGTTGCAAATCTCTCCGTGCATGATCCCTATTTGAAACTAGAGCTTTGTTTTAGAAACATTGTTGACTATTGCAACAAGACCTATGTTTCAGAACGATTGATGGCGTTGCAAAAGCATCTACGAATAGTGTTGAACTCCCAAATGCCTCACCACGGATGGCGACAGCCTGCTGCCCAGCCCGTAAACATGCCACGCAGGGCTGGGAGGGATCCATCAGCGAGGGCTCCCCCGACATCAACAGCGCCGCCGAAGAGGCCGTGCGCTGCGTGCAGTACCAGGAGCACTCACACCCGAAGCTTCTACGCCGCCCAGTGATCCTGCTGCCCTCCGGCGAGCCCTTTCTCCGATGTTTCCTTCCTCCCTTTCTCTGCTCCAACTCATCGTGCCTCTCCTCTCCCATGACCTACCTCTCTCTCTCTCTCTCCTCCTTCTCCTCTTCACAGGAACTGTGTAGCCGCTGTCGAGTCCTTTCGCCTCCGTATGCTTTCCCCGCGAGCTCAGGCCAGATCTAGCGCCTAGAGCAGGAGAGATCTGAGCGGCGGGGCGGCCAGCTGCCCGGTGTGAATGGCAGCGACGCCCAGCTTACAATGCCACATCCACTTTGCACCATGAGAGAACATATGTGAGAGGACAGAGTGGGAAGAACAGTTGGGCGTTGGTTCAGAAATCAGTGGAAGGTGGAGACGCGAGTCAGGCGGACAAAAAGTTTCTTTTCAGCCAGTTGACGCTGAGCATTTTCCTTAATTTTTTCTCTTACAAAGTTGGTCAATTTTATAAAATTTAACTTTAACGAAATCTTGTATGTAGACTAAAAAGAAACAGAGGGAGTACTTGCTTGAATCTACATCATTGTCTCTTGTTTTTGGCTATGTAAAAGACATGCATCTTCGTCAACACAAAACAACAGGCTTGGTGCGTAATTTAACCAAAAAAATGTTTTCAAAGAAGCTCAAGCATAATAAAAATTACGTTGAGATTCTGAGGCCACTGAATGACCACTATTGCCGTCAAAATGAGTTATCACGGCCGCTTCCCTACCAAAATTGGCTTGACCTTGTCATGACAGAAGGGAAGTCTTCAATCCAAAGTTGTTGCCATTGAACCCTTGCATAGATACGAAACATCTGACATCAAATCTCACCACATGATGAGAAACCCTAACCTCAGTCTCTCTGGTCGCCGGCTTCTCCGCCGGCTGCTGAGGCCCGCCGCCTAGTAGGCCCCGCCGGCTGGTCTGGTACGGAGCCGTCAAGCCGCCTCCGCCGCTCGCGGGTCTTGCCGGCTGCGAATTACTGTAGTCGTGTTGCTAATGACGCATGCTTCGTCAGGGGAGCGTGGCTACAGTCCCGCCGCCTGGTGGGAGAATCACTGTAGCCATTCTGTGTCTTATCTGATTAATGGTGCACAGGCCTTGCGGAACGAGCGGGCCGCCAGTTAGAAGCCGGCTTCTCATGGTCTGACTGTTGAGGCTCCCGCCGTCTTCCGGGCTCACGCTAGCCGGTAGGGCCCGTCGCCTTCGGGCCATACCGACAAGCGGCCGTGGGAGCAGTGCTTCGCTTGACAGGAGTGGCGTCAGGGGTGGAGGGGCAACAGTGCCACGCCGGGCGGAGATCTCCGCCTGTACGGAGCACTGTGGCCACGCCCGGCCCTAGATACGGGGGTGATGGGCTACACTGTTGCCTCGCCCTGTCCTGTCTTCCTAATGATGGTGCAGACTTCGAGGGCACTATGGGCCGACTGTAGTGAGCCGGCCTCTATGGAGGCCGTCTGCCAGGAGTCGGCCCGTCTTGGAGCCGCATGCCAGGAGTCGGCCCATCTCGGAGCCGCCTTCCTGAGCATGGCCGTCTTCTAGTAGTCGGCCGTTCGGCCAACCGGCCACCAGAAGGCGGTGCTTTATCTTGACGTCTTGAGGGGCGCAGCCGGTCCGATGCCTTGAAAGGTTCTAGGACCCGGGTTTGCCTACCCGTGGACCATTACTCCGACAGTAGTCCCCGAAGCTGGTGAGACGCCGCGATAGAGGAGCCGAGGAGTCTCAACAGTTTCCTCATCCAGGTCAGTAGGAGCCGGTGCTACGTCTTGAGCCAGTCAGTAGGAGACTCTTAGGAAGCTAGTCAGTAGGAGCCGGTGCTACATCTTGATCTTGCATTGGTTTTCCCCGAAGAGGAAGGGATGATGCAGCAGAGTAGCGTAAGTATTTCCCTCAATTTCTGAGAACCAAGGTATCAATCTAGTAGGAGGCCACGCTCAAGTCCCTCGTACCTGCACAAAACGATAGCTACTCGCAACCAACGCGATTAGGGGTTGTCAAGCCCTTCACGGTCACTTACGAGAGTGAGATCTGATAGATAGAATATATTTGGTATTTTTGATATAAAGATGCAAAGCAAAAAGTAAAAGCAAAGTAAATAGCAAAACAATATTAAAGTGATGGAGATTGATATGATGAAAATAGACCCGGGGGCCATAGGTTTCACTACTGGCTTCTCTCGAGAGCATAAGTATTCTATGGTGGGTGAACAAATTACTGTTGACCAATTGATAGAATTGAGCATAATTATGAGAATATCTAGGCATGATCATGTATATAGGCATCATGTCCGTGACAAGTAGACCGAAACGATTCTGCATCTACTACTACTACTCCACTCATCGACCGCTATCCAGCATGCATCTAGAGTATTAAGTTAAAAATAGAGTAACGCCTTAAGCAAGATGACATGATGTAGAGAGATAAATTCATGCAATATGAAATAAACCCCATCTTGTTATCCTCGATGGCAACGATACAATACGTGCCTTGCTGCCCCTTCTGTCACTGGGTAAGGACACCGCAAGATCGAACCCAAAGCTAAGGACTTCTCCCATGGCAAGAACTACCAATCTAGTTGGCCAAACCAAACGGATAATTCAAAGAGACTTGCAAAGATAACCAATCATACATAAAAGAATTCAGAGAATATTCAAATATTATTCATAGATAGACTTGATCATAGACCCACAATTCATCGGTCTCAACAAACACACCGCAAAAACAAGATTACATTGAATACATCTCCACGAGAGAGGGGAGAACTTTGTATTGAGATTCAAAGAGAGAGAAGAAGCCATCTAGCTACTAACTATGGACCCGAAGGTCTGAGGTAAACTATTCACACTTCATCGAAGGGGCTACGATGATGTATAAGCCCTCCGTGATGACGGCCCTCTTCCGGCGGAGCTCCGGGACAGGCCCCAAGATGGGGATCTCGTGGATACAGAAAGTTGCGGCGGTGGAATTAGGTTTTTGGCTCCTCGTCTGATCGTTTGGGGGTACGTGTGTATATATAGGAGGAAGAAGTACGCCGGAGGAGCAACGAGGGGCCCACGAGGCAGGGGGCGCGCCCTAGGGGGCCCCCCCACCCTCATGACCGCCTCTTTTGTTCCTTGGAGCAGGGTCCAAGTCTCCTGGATCACGTTCGGTGAGAAAATCACGTTCCCGAAGATTTTATTCCGTTTGGACTCCGTTTGATATTCTGTTTCTTCGAAACACTGAAATAGGCAAAAAACAGCAATTCTGGGCTAGGCCTCCGGTTAATAGGTTAGTCCCAAAAATAATATAAAAGTGAAAAATAAATCCCAATATAGTCCAAAACAGTAGATAATATAGCATGGAGCAATCAAAAATTATAGATACGTTGGAGACGTATCAGCCGGATGCATCCAGTCGGACTTCTCCGAAATCTCGAATGCGATGGCGCGAACCAGGTGGCGTGCTAGCTAAGCTTCTCAGCCAGCTACCCATCGAGGGCACGCCACGTGGCGCCGGTTGGCCGGGCCTGCTTGCAAGCCGATATGCCTGATGGGATGCGATAGCAGGCCGGGTCCGCCACCACCGGGCCTCGGCACGCGAGCGGATCCGCTGCGGCCGAGGCGGGCGGTTGTGTTCCCCTGCAGAGTTACCGCGCGCAGTAACCCACGCGTTAAAGGTGGGGACGTGGGGTCATGGGCACAGTTAGTCCGACGATCCCATGCCCGCCTCCTCGGCTTCATAGCCTGCAGGCTATAAGTAGGAGGGAGAGGGAGCGGTGGGATAGGCGCGCCCCTCCACCCCATTCTTGCCTCTTTCCCCTTCCTCTCGCCGCAGCGCCCCTGAGCCACGCTGGAGCGCTGCTGCATTCCGTTTTCGTCGAATCCGTCCGCCCGAGCCTTTTTTGCTCCGCCCACTTCCCAGCTCCCTCGCCACACCTTTCCTTTGTCAAGTTCTCCATGGCGCACGAGCGAGGAGGAGACTGAGACGGGTCCAATGTCCACGAGGATCACATTTCCTTCCTCCGCACGACGCGGCGTCTTCCCGGCGCATACCATGTGAAGGCGCGCGTGCCGCCGGAGGGAGAGATCTCGCCGGCGCCCGGTGAGGGCGAGCGGGCCGTCTTCCGCTCGCATTTCATCCGTGGCTTCGGCCTACCGGCGAGCGAGTTCCTCCGCTCATTTCTTGAATTCTACCACCTCTAGCCCCATCACATCACGCCCAACACCGTGATGCTCCTGGCCGCCTTCGTCACCATGTGCGAAGGATACCTCGGCATCCTCCCCACCATCGAGCTGTGGGGGGCCTTCTTCTACACCAAGCTGGGCACCTCCGTCCGGGAGGTGGCTGCCAGTGCGGTGCCTTCATCGCGGTTCGCCGACCATCACCGAGGAACGTCTTCCCCACCATCAAGTTGCCACAGTCGGTCAAGATGTGGCAGCAGTCCTACTTCTACGTGGAGAACGTGGATCCGGCTGTCGACTTCCTCAACCTGCCGGCATACGAAGCCGGCCCGCCTGCCAAGCCTCGGGCTAGCTGGGGCTACAAGCCGAAGCCGGTATCAGCAGACGGCGCCGCCGCCATCCAACAGCTCCGGGAGTTGATCAACATCGAAGGCCTCAGGGCGTCCGACCTGTTGGTTGCCTTCGTCGAGCGCCGATTTCTTCCGCTCCAGAGCCGGCCACACTTGATCAGCCGTATGAGCGGGCACCGCGACCCGTGCCGTCTGATCACCAAGGAGATGCCGGCTGCTGAAGTCGCAAACCTGGTGAACGAGATCTCCGGCCTCAAGCTGGAGGGGTCTTGGAGTTTCGGCAAGCGGCCGTATTCTCGCGCCGATCCGCCGCCTGCGGTAAGTTTTCCGATTCTCTCTTTTTGATAATCGCCTTAATCTTGATCTTGGTCTTGATCAGCCGGCCTCTCATCATCTGAAATAGATCTACATGTCGGACGCGACGGCCGCTGTCGTAGGTGCAAGCGGCGACTACCAGCCGGACAGGGCGGTGAGCGATGTGGACGACCCCGACTTGGGGGTAGCCGCCTTGGAGGACACCGTGATAGGCGGCGTCTACGAAGCAGGCGGCTCCGAAGAAGCCGGCATCAAGACCTGGCTCGATGATGATGAGGACAAAGAAGAGCCACGCCCCGCGCGGGGTGCTGGCAAGGCGGACATGGCAGCCCTAGGCGGCACGCGCAAGCGTAAGCAAGGCGTCGCCTTGTTCGGTAGCATGCTGAAGAAACCCAAGAATCCCACCGCCGCGACCAGGCAGAAGGTGGCCGCGGCGAAGGCCGTCAAGTACCAAAAGCTCCCAAAGGCGCCCCCTATGGTGTCGGCGTAAGATTCTTTCCCTTATGCTTTCTTTCTCGTTGGCTCTTTCTGAACTTCCTTTGTTTCATTTCCTTGATTTTATGGCTCCGCTCTCCCTCGAGAAGTCGGCCGCCGCCTCCATCGTGGGGTCGGCGGAGACCTCCACTACCACCCGACGAATCGATCCGACCGCCGACCTCCGGGAGGCGACGGAGAGAAACGCGCGGGAGGCGCGTGAGGAGCTAGAAGCCGCCCGCCTGGAGAAGGCGGAGGTAGACAAGGCGGAGGCCGCCGCTTTGAAGAAGCTGGCGGAGGCTGAGGCCGCCGCTGCGTTGAAGAAGCAGGCTGAGGAAGTTGCGCGCCATTAGTCGACGATATTCGTCATCCTCATGAACTCCGGGCCGCCACCACCAGAGTTCGTGGTGCCGACTGAGGAAGCTGGCGACGAGCACCCGATCATGGAGAGGGATGGTGGCGACGTCTTCATGCCGGACATAAACGTGCCTCCGCCACCTCCTTCTGAGGAGGTGCGAGACAAACAGCCGGCCGACCCGCCGGCGCCACCAGCCGGAGGTGGGCCGATGACAGGTCCAACTCCTAAGGTCCGCACACCCTCGCGCCGCTGATTTGCGAAGGTGGTCTCGGCACCGCGGCCTCGGGAAGTCGGCACTGCGAGCTCGTCGATCCCGGATGCCGAGGCGACCAGCGTGGCGCCCGTTGTCTGGGTGCGGGGAGGCGGGACGGGCCCCTTGAACAAGGCAATCCTGGACGTCCAGGTCAAGCTCCACGCAGAAGCCGACACACTCAAGCACTACAACAACGCGTTCCTGGAGTCGCGAGCAACCATCCGGGTAAGCTTCTTGCTTCTTTTTATTTTTAATTCTTGTACTGCTTTGTGGGGGCGCACTGGCGCACCCACTAGGTGTAGTCCCTAAGTTTCGAGCCGGCTGTTGAGCAGGCGGCCCGGAACTTTAATTGGCAAGCTCCGAGTACTGATGCTTGTCTATTATCTTTGCTCCAGGATTATCATAACCTTCGTGCAGCCGCCTTCAACTCCAAAGTCTAGGAGTTGGATCAACGGCCGCCGACTTGTCGGAGAGCCGGAGTAAGTCTTTTTCTTTCTCTACGAGGGCGCGCTGGCGCACCCGCGAGCTGTAGTCCCCGAGATTCGGGCCGACTGCTAAGCGGTCGGGCCGGATCTTCCTGGCGACTGTTCTTTTTCTCTGTTGATTGCTGATATCTCTTTCTTTTTCTCCTTTTGCAGAGGCCAACGCCACCCTTCAACGGCAGCTGGGCGAAGCCAACACCGCACTGCGTGCCAAGGAGGTGGACTGCAGCAAGCTGGCCGAAGAGCGCGACCGACTGGCCGCGTAATTGGCGGAGCAGGCGGAGCTTCTCAAGAAGGCCCAGAAGGAGGTGGAGGACAAGGAAGCGGGTCTCCTTGCTGAGTTTGAGATCGAGCGCTCCGCCTGGACCGACAAGGAGGCGATGCTGACAGTGGGTTTGGCGAGATCGAAGACATGGTCGACGATAAGTTGCCTTCTTTATTCTTTCTTCAAATCGCCAGCTTCTGATCGAACCGACTTCTTGTTTCTGATCTGACTCTTTGCTTTTTTTTCCCGAGCAGACTTCTTCCCGGGTCACTCTGGTGCTGCCAACCAGGCTATTGAGGCCGACCACGAAGGACGGAGGGAAGAAGGTGAGGAGATCGCCGCCAATGCCCCTCGCACTCTCCGCGAGCAGCTTCTCAGCATCCAGGCTCGTCTTCGGCCGACTCATCGGATGTTGCCTCGCCTTCAGCGTGTCGGCGCCTAGGCAATCACCACCCTATGGCCCGACATGCCAGCTCTACGCACCCCCAGCCGGACTGCCGACTGGCTGGAGGTGGCGGTCGGCCGCCTTGAGGAGTGGAAGGGCTCCTCGGCTTAGGTCGGAGCACGCCGGGCCCTGGAGTTCGTCAAGGCGTGGTACCCTGGGCTAAATCTAGCCCAGTTGACCATGTTTCGCCAGGAAGCCCAGGAGGAGTTGGTGGCAGTGGAGGGTGAGCTTGTCAGGCGGGCGGCAGCAATCGCCGAGTACACCGACACCGGCGTCTTCATCCCGGAGCTAGCCAAGAATGGTGCCGAGGCGCCACGAGAATGGTTCGATCTGAACCTGGAGGATGGCGAGGACTTGGCCGAGGTGATCGACTCCAGCGACGAGGGAGAAGACAAGGAGGAAGAGGAAGGTGAAGAGGGGGCGCCAGAGGTCCGTGCGGACAGCCAGCCTCAACTCGACAGCGCCCCCAGCAACGAGCCACGCCCAAGCAATTCGGCTGTTGCTGAAGGTGACCGAGCGGAGACCGACCAGCCGGCCGCTCAACCAGACGGCGCCACCGACTCCACCATTCCGCCGAACCCGCCTGCTGCTTCCTAGGCAGCCTTTTTTCCTTTATTTCTTCCTGCTTACTAGTCTCAACAAACTTTGTTAGCTTTGCACAGTTCCACCCATGGGGTGTATTTAAAACTCATGTTGGATGTTGGCCAAGGGCCTTTTGATGTGTAAATATTTTTGCTAAGTTCTATCTTTCCTTGCTTCCTACTCTCTGGCTTTTTTTCCTTTGCCGCCTTCCCTGAGTTGCCATCTTGCCATCCGAACAATTGTTCCACGGATTGTGGCTGGGTCAAGTACTTAGCCACTTTTGGGGAGGCAAGTACTTAGCCGACTAGAGTTTTCTAGCACGTGAAGTAGAAACCGGCCGTCCGGCTACTTAACAGCCAGTCGGCGAGGCAGGAGGCCGGCTTGGACTATGTTTATGCTTTGGATCCTTAGCCATTTTACATGCAGCCATCTTTTCTGCCTTTACTCCTGCCAACCAAACAGTCGCTCTGCGAGCTGCGGCTTCTGGCAGGAGAAAGCTTAGGTGCCAACACATTACTTGTCCGGCTGCAGGAAGCATTTCATAGCACAAGGCGGCAAGTCCCCGGGTCGACTGGTCGAACCCGGTGCCAGATGGATTAATCAAATAACACAACTGAGTGGCGTAGTGCTTATCATATGGATAAAAGAGGGCAGTCCCTGAGCTCTCCTTGGGGGACCCAGAGTCTTCATACTTAATACAAAAGTTGCCATGGTACATACTGTATCAACTGTAAAACCTTCGAAGGAGGTTTGCATTCCATGGTGGTTCTGTCTCCTTGCCAGAGTCATCTCTTTTACGTGCTCGAGGCTTCTGAGCATCGATGAGGTAGTAGGAGTCGTTGCCCAACACCTTGCTGATGATGAAGGGGCCTTCCCAAGGTGCCGAGAGCTTGTGCTGGCCGGAAGTTCGCTGGATCAGCCAGAGCACAAGGTCTCCTTCTTGGAAGGATCTTGGCTTGACCTTTCGGTTGTAGTATCAGCGCAGGCTCTGCTAGTAGATGGTAGACCCGCAGAGTGCCAGCAGTCGGCCCTCTTCTAGCAGACCAACGCCGTCTTGTCGTGCTTCTTTTGCCTCCTCTTCGGTGTACATGGTGACTCAAGGGGAGTCGAATTCTATGTCCGTCGCGATGACGGCTTCGGCACCGTAGACGAGGAAGAAGGGCGTGAAGCCGGTTGAGTTGTTCGGAGTTGTACGCAGGCTCCATAGGACGGCCAGCAGCTCATCGAGCCAATAGCCGGCCGGCCGCTCTAGAGGTTCGACCAGTCGGGGCTTGATGCCGGATAAAATGTGGCTGTTTGCTCGCTCCACCTGGCCGTTTGACTGCGGGTGAGCAACGGATGCCAGGTCCAATCGGATGCCCTGTGTCGCGCAGAAACGGGCCAAGGCGCCTTTGGCAAAGTTTGTTCCATTGTCGGTGATGATGCTGTGCAGTATGCCATACCGGATGGTGATGTCGGAGATGAAAGTCATAGCAGTCGGACCATTCAACTTCTTAATTGGCTTTGCTTCTATCCACTTCGTGAACATGTCCACTGCGACAAGCAGATGGGTCATGCCGCCGCATGCCGTCTTGAATGGTCCAACCATGTCCAGGCCCCAGACGGCAAAGGGCCAAGCAATGGGAATAGTCTTGAGTGCAGAAGCCGGCTGATGTGGCTTTGAACGAAACTTCTGGCACCCTTTGCATTTCTGGACCAAGTCCTTGGCGTCTTCTAGAGCAGTCGGCCAAAAAAACCGTGGCAGAAAGCTTTGGCCACGAGTGCTCTTGAAGCCGCGTGGTGACCACACTCGCCTTGGTGGATATCTTTGAGGATTGCTTGGCCTTGATCTGGCTCCACGTAGCGCTGATGAACGCTAGTGACACTGCGCCTCACAAGCTCTCTGTTGACTATAGTGTATGCTGCCGCCCGGCGTTGCACTTGCCGGGCCGAGATATCATCAGTCGGCGCCTCTTTGTTCACCAAAAAGTTGAGGATGGGCTGGGCCCATGAAGGTGCTGTTACTTCCTCGACTGCTAGGATTGCTACTTGCACAAGGGCGGTTGGGCCGGGAGGCGGTGGGTTGGAATCAGGAGGCAGCGGGTTGGAGTCGGCTGCCACTTGCTGAGTTGATGAAGTCCCCGGGCCAATTGCAGCAGTCCCCGGATTGGACTCTGAAGTCCCTGGGTCGGGTGCGGCTGCTGCAGTCCCCGGGTCGTCCGCCGAATTCCCCATGCCAGCTGCTGGAGTCCTCAAGCCGGATCCGACTACTTCGGGAGGAGCCAACACAAAGATGGAATCTGACTTTGGCGATGGCTTGACAAATGGCTTGAGGAGGCATTGCAGGGCGACGCCAGTTGGTATTGCTTGCCGGGTGGAGCCGATACGCGCCAAGGCGTCAGCCTACTCATTGTCATTTCTTGGTACATGGAGGAACTCGCACCCCTCGAAGTATCCACTGAGTTGCTGGATGAGGAAACGGTAGCTTGCCATGTTTTCATCCTTGGCGTCCCAATCGCCTGACGACTGCTGGACTACCAAGTCAGAATCACCATAACACAGGATCCGGCGAATGCCGAGTTCCTTGGCAAGCCGGAGCCCATGAATGAGTGCTTCGTATTCAGCAACGTTGTTGCAGGCGGCTAAGTGAATTTGCAGCACATATCTGAGCTTGTCGCCTTTGGGAGAGGTGAGGACGACACCGGCTCCCAAACCGTGCGCACCTTGGAACCATCAAAGTGCACTCGCCAATGAGTGGAGTCTGGTGGTGGCGGCAGGTACTGGGTCTCGATCAGTCGACGAGGAAGTCAGCCAGCGCTTGTGACTTGACGGCAGTGCGAGGTTGGTAGTAGATGGTGTAGGGGGCCAGGTCTATGGCCCATTTGGCCACTCGTCCTGAGACATCTCGGCTTCCAATGATCTCGGCAAGTGGGGTTGTGCAGACCACAATGATAGGGTGCTCTTGGAATTATGGCTTCAGTTTTTTGCGGCAAAGTGCACGCCATATCACATCTTCTGGTAGTGGGGGTAGTTCTGCTTGGAGGTGGATAGTACTTCACTCAGGTAATACACCGGCCTCTGGACTGGTAGAGCTCTGCCTTCCTCCTTGCGTTCTACCACTATGACTGTGGTGACCACCCGGCTGGTGGCGGCGATGTAGAGGAGCATAGGCTCCTTGGGAGTCGGGGCCGTCAGGACAGGCGGAGTGGTCAACATCTTTTTGAGTTGAAGAAAAGCTTCATCCGCCTGGTCGTTCCACTAGAAAAAGGTGGACTTCTTCATGAGCTGGTACAGGGGAAGAGCCTTCTCGCCCAGCCGACTGATGAAACGACTGATGGATGCCAAGCAGCCGGTAAATTTTTGCACGTCCAGCAGTCGGGTGGGCACTTCCATCCTCTCGATGGCCTTGATCTTCACAGGGTTGCACTCTATGCCGCGTTCTGAGACCAGAAAACCAAGAAGCTGGCCGGCTGGTACTCCAAAGACGCATTTCTCTGGGTTAAGCTTGATCTGAAATCGGTGCAAGTTCTCAAAGGTCTCCTTGAGGTCTTCTAGTAGCGTTCCCCATTTTTCCGTCTTCACCACCACATCATCCACACAGACGTGGGTGTTTCTGCCAAGTTGCTTGAGGAGACACTTCTGCATGCAACACTGAAACGTGGCACCGGCATTTCTCAAGCCGAACTTCATGGTCAGGTAATAGAAGGCTCCGAATGGTGTGATGAAAGTGGTCTTCAGCCTATCGGCCGGGTTCAGCTTGATTTGGTGATACCCTGAGTATGCATCCAGAAAGCTCAACAGCTCGCATCCGGCTGTGGAGTCAATCACTTGGTCGATTCTTGGCAAAGCAAATGGATCTTTGGGGCATGCTTTGTTGAGGCTGGTATAATCAATACACATACGCCACTTCTTGTTCTTCTTCAGCACTAGGACTGGGTTGGCTAGCCACTCTGGAAAGAATACTTCCATGATAAAGCCGGCTGCTAGAAGTCGGGCTATCTCCTCTCCAACAACTCTTCTCTTCTCCTCTGACAGGCGATGCAAGGGCTGCTTGACTGGTTTGATATCGGACCGGACGTGTAGCTTGTGCTCGGCGAATTCCATCGGAACACCCGACATGTCCTTGGGAGACCATGCAAAGATGTCCCGATTCTCACGAAGGAAATCGACGGGCTCGCCTTCCTATTTGCTATCAAGGTTTGCACCTATGACAGCGTGCCTCTCCAGTGCTCTGGGTCCAAGGGTATCTTCTTTGTTTCCTTTGCCGGTTTGAACGAGCCTTTAGCTTCCGACTCCTTGGGGTTGGGCGACCTATCCGGCTGCTTACTGGCCATTGCCACAACCCGGTCGTGGAGCCGCTTCTCAGCCGCGATCACGAGGGACTCGGCCAACCGGCTGCTCTCTGCTGCGCAGGCGGACGACTTCTTGTAGTCCCGTGCTATGGTCAGGATTCCCTTGGAGCTCAGCATCTTCATCTTCAAGTAAGCATAGTGGGGGACCGCCATGAACTTGGCCAGTGCAGGTCGGCCAAGCAATGCGTGATAACGGCTCTCAAGGTCCACCACCTCAAACCAGATGGGCTCTCGGCGGAAATGATTTTTGTCTCCGAAGAGGACATCTATCTGAGTCTTGCCGATTGGTGAGCAGGAAAGGCCAGGAACTATGCCATGGAAAACAGTCCGGCTGGGCTGAAGGTGTCTCTGCTTGATTCCCAACTTCTCCATGGTATCTTTATACAGAATGTTGATGTTGCTACCTCCTTCTATCAGAACTCAGGAGAAACGAGAAGCCCACCTCTCCATGGCAAACGTGGCATCCAATACCAGAGCATAAGAGCCGGGACTGGGCATCACCTCCGGGTGGTCGGCTCTGCTCCAGCTGATGGGCTTCTCAAACAAATGCATGAATTCCGGGGTCTCTGATGCTACTGCGTTTACTTCTTGTTGCTGCTGCCGTCTGCTGCACCTATTGTTGGCCATACTGGTGAACACGACATAAGCTCCATGTTCTTTAGGATAATCATCTTGTATGGCTCCGACCGGTCGAGCCGCCGGCTGCTGCGGAGGAGGGGGCGGCGGGCCGGCAGGCGGAGCGGGCTGGAGTCCGTCACCCTTGGCATTTCTGGTGAGCCAATGGCACTTCCGAGTGGTGTGATTGGACGGCTTCGCACCGCTGTGGAACTTGCAGGGCGCATCGAGAGTCTGCTCGTACGAGAAGGCGGGTAGCCAGTTGGGCTTGCCGCCCTTCTGGCGTTTGGGAGGAGGCTGCCCTTCTGGCTGCCGATCTTCGACTGCCGACCCCGGCTGGAAGGAGTCGGCTGCATGGCCTTGCGCTTGTTGTCGTTCGGTTGTTGTCGCCGACTCGCCTCACCAGCTGGGGTCCGAGGGGCTTGGGGGCCACTTTGCCCGACACATTAACTTGAATCTCCGCCTTCATAGAGGAGTCGGCCATGGCATACTTGTCTGCTATGATTAGCAGTTCATCGAGGGTCACCGGCTCGTCGCAGAGGAGCTTGTGCTTGAGGAGGGTGCCCTCTCGGCACCCTGCAGTGAAGTATTCAATGGCCTGCACCTCGTGCACGACCTCGCAAGAGTTGCGCAGCTCGGCCCAGCGTGTGAGGTAGTCGCGAGTCGACTCGTTGGGGCCTTGGACGCACAAGGAGAGCTGGCGAGGCTTGGGAGGCCGCTTGTTGGTGCTGGTAAAGTTGCGGACGAATGCTTCAGTGAAATCAACCCAGTTGTTGACGCTGCGGGGCTCCAGGCTATTCAGCTATGTCCGGGCCATGCCCTGGAGCATGAGGGGAACATACTTCACGGAAACGCGCTTGTTGCCGTTTGCGATGCTGACGGCTGTGGAGTAGTCAACCAGCCAGTCCTCCGGCTTCACAGAGCCGATGTACTTGGGTGTGTCTCTTGGGAGAGTGAACCCTTTGGGGAAGGGCTCATCTCGGATGTGGGGGCCAAAACAAGGCGGACCCAGCTCATCCTCCTCTTCTAGCGCCAGGGATCGATTGAGACGATCGATCTGATGGCGAGCGTCATTTTTTCCGATTCCTTCTCGGCGGCCAAGGCGGTCGCCGAGTGATGGGTGATCGACAAGCTGTGGGGAAATATGCCTCTCCCTCCCGGGAGGAGGATGTGGACAGCCGTCTCGCCGCCGCCCTGCTCTCAGGCGGCTGCCTTGGTCACGCTCGATGGTGACGTGGGTCCGGCTCCTTGTCTCGTCTATCGTGGACGCCACCAATCGGTGTCCAGGATGTTGCGCCTTGGTCCCGGCGAGGGGGCGGGTCGTCGTTTCGCCGAATGGGCGCTTCAATGCGGCACCCGGCATCCTGCTGCTCAGCAGCCACGTCAAGGAGCTGCTGAACTCGCTCCGTCATGTGGCGACGCTCGTCGCCCTCGAGCTTGTCTAGCTTGTCTACCGCCGCCTGGGCAGCTCGTATGTTTCTGCAGGCGTGGCATAGACGGGACGATCCGTCCCGAACATGCTGGAGACGGTCGCGCCACGCTGCCGGATCAGGACAATGCGGCTAGGCCAACTAGGAGCCGGTGTGCCGCCGACAGCATGGTCCATCTCCCGCTGGTAGGCCTCCGAAAGGCGTCTCATGCTGGCCAACCGGTAGGCGCTCTCGACAAGCTGAACGCGGCGTGCTTCCAGCATCTCAGCGTCGGCGTCTTCTGGGATGGGTGCGGCCAGGTCTTGCATCGCCGTCTGCAGCGGATCCTGGCCACCTCCGCTAGAGTGCTCGCCGTGGCTGATGACGAGCACCTCCATAACGGTGCTACCGTCGCTTTTCGCGCAAGGGGGCGGCTCGTCGTAGACCACCACGTTGGAGGGGAACACGTCAAGCGACGCTGTGTCGAAGTCGACCAACATCGGGTCGGTGGAGCCGACCGACTCCAAGTCGGCAGCAGGCTCGCTGGCGACGTGGAGCTGATCAAGGAGGCTCATGAGGCGGCTCTTGGGGCCATCGGTGCCTGCATCAGATGCAGGCTCGTCGGAGAGGCGAATCTCACCAACAAGATCGGCGAGGCAGCTCGCCGCGCATGCAATCTCCGCGCCGTGCAGCGCATTGGCACAGACGCCGTCTGGCATGCCAGGCTGGCTGCGCTCGCCAGGAAGGAATAGGGTTCCCGTCCAAAACAGGTCTCCGGGAGACTGTGCACCTTGCCCCAAGGTGGGCGCCAAATGTCGGGGGTTGGGTGCGACATATGCCAAAGGATGGCTTATCATGGTGGGAGCAAGTAGAACGTCGCCGGTGCCTGGAAACGGGATAAGGCGTAGACATGAACGCCGGCGTACTTTACCCAGGTTCGGTGCTCTCCTAGGAGATAACACCTCTAGTCCTACTCTGCGGGGTCTCCGCATGATCACTAAGGCACAAGCGTGTACAATGTGCTCCTCGAGTTGTACAATGTGCACCCAACCCTTTGCATGGGTGCCCTGGGAGGTTTATATAGGTCTACCCCCCAGGGGGCCAATGGTAATCCGACTGGGTGTAGGGCCCAGCCATCAGTCTCTCTAGCCGCCGGCTTCTCTGCCGGCTGCTGGGGCCCCGCCGGTTGGTCTGGTATGGAGCCGACAATCCGCCTCCGCCGCTCGCGGATCTTGCCGGCTGCGGATTACTGTAGTCGTGTTGCTAATGACGCGTGCTTGGTTAGGGGAGCGTGGCTACAGTCCCGCCGCCTGGTGGGAGATCACTGTAGCCATTCTGTGTCTTATCTGATTAATGGTGCACAGGCCTTGCGGAAGGAGCGGGCCGCTTGCTAGAAGCTGGCTTCCCATGGTCCGACTGGTGAGGCCCCCGCCGTCTTCCGGGCTCACGCTGGCTGGTAGGGCCCGCCGCCTTTGGGCCGTACCAACAAGCGGTCGTGGGAGCAATGCTTCGCCTGACAGGAGTGGCGTCATGGGTGGAGGGGCAACAGTGCCGCGCCGGGCGGAGATCTCCGCCTGTACGGAGCACTGTGGCCACGCCCGGCCCTACATACGGAGGTGATGGGCTACACTGTTGCCTCGCCCTGTCCTGTCTTCTTAATGGTGGTGCAGACTTCGAGGGTACTATGGGCCGACTACTGGGAGCCGGCCTCTCTAGAGGCCGCCTGCCAGGAGTCGGCTCGTCTTGGAGCTGCATGCCAGGAGTCGGCCCGTCTCGGAGGCGCCTTCCTGAGCATGGTCGTCTTCTAGTAGTCGGTCGTTCTGCCAGCCGGCCACCAGAAAGCGGCGCTTTATCTTGACGTCTTGAGGGGCGCAGCCGTCCTGATGCCTTGAAAGGTTCTGGGACCCGGGTTTGCCTACCCGTGGCCCATTACTCCGACACTCACGGCCTTAAAAATACCTCATGAGTCTACGCCAGAGCTCCGTCGACTACATCCAGATGGACAACTAAGGGACGATCGAAGCTCGGAACACAAACTCAAAGAAGAAGCGCCGCCATCTACCCATCAAGGTCCCAAAGTTCAGGCAACATGGCTTAATCCAAATAAACACATTCGTTATAGGGAGTAGTCATCTACATAGATACTCCCTCTGTCCCATAATATAAGAGTGTTTTTGACACTAGTGTAGTGTTAAAATGCTCGTATATTATGGGAAGGAGGGAGTGGATTATAAGATGATGTTTCCTTTTCTGCTACTCAAGTGGGAGTCTAGGTGCTTATGCACCTGGCTTCATAATTCGATTCATTTCCTCCCATTGATTTTACTTTTATAAACTATAATGGATGCTTGGATGATGTAGCAGATTTATTTTATTTACTTGTAGCATAAACTTTGTCTCTAACCTCTTGCATGTATTATTTGCCCCATGTTTTAATGCTTTTTCAGCCATTTTATTTGCAAATAACTAGACAACTAACTTCTACATATATTGAGTGCAAGAGCACATTCACTCACAAAAAAAGAGTGTGAGAATTCATGCCCTTGTTTTTAGAGAAAACGTGCAAGCCGAGCCCGAGAAAAGGGTCTAACCTTACCCGGCTTTGACTTGACAAATCCATCAACCGGCCAGGATTACAAGAGCAGGACAATACATGGAAAGTATAAAGCAAAACGGAAATAAAGGATACAAGGTACATTGTGGAACAAACTCTAAGGCAGTGACAACCCTAGGCAAGAGCTTGAAGTACCGATGCTAACATCCACCATAATGCCATCACCGGCAGACCAACATGTACACGAGAAGGAAGCACATAGCGCTTGCATTGTGTCACTAACCGCATCCGGAGGACGAAACAGGGGCCAAACATGGTCTGTCTCTGCTGCCACAAAGGGCCACTACCCTTCCAGGCTCAATGGGTGTCTTACCGCCGGCCGGCAGAATGGTTCCCAGAACCAGGGATGGCAATTTTATCCACGAATCTGGATACCCATGGATACCCGACCCGGTTGGGCATGGGTATGGAGCACATTTTCGCCCATGGGTCCATGTGGATACCCATGAACAGCCGGGTTGGGCATGGTTATAGTTTGTGCTCCTTGGATATCCAATGGATACCCGTATGACATGTGGGGCCATATGCCAGTGATAGTAGAAAGAGCGAATCAATGGGAAATGGCAGGAAATATGCAACTTGTTCCATGAGCTATATGCTGCAGAATTAACCTCTGGTATGTCACACTTAAGGACTCATCGTATTACTTGTTGCCTACTTATGCATGTAGCTTATGTTGTCATTTGTGAGTGAATGATGATGAGTTAATTTGCTCTTTGGGAAGGCTTTATGCTAACTTTTCTATGCCCATGGAGCTCCATGGGTATGTGGGTATCCAGTGGGTTTGGACATGGGCACAAGTTTTGCCCATGGATAATTTGGTGGATGGGAAGAGGGTAGGAAGATGGGTCATGGGTTGGATTTGGACCAGCTCCACCCGCCCCAAACCCGACCCATTGCCATCCCTACCCAGAACCATGGTGCACAAGCTGTCAAACAGAGACATAGCAGAGACAGACCCCGCAAGCAGCAACAAACCAACCACCCTGGCATAGTCATTGGCAATGGGAAGAAATTGTTAGAGTTTGTGTAGAATACATGTTGTAATCTCAACTAACCCCCCCCCTCTCTCTCTATTATCCCGTAGCATATCTAAACTACTGAATCCAAGGGATCGGTAGGTTTCAACTTGTACGCCAAGTCAGGCCTTGAGCCTCGATCAATATAAACTCCAATGCGGCTCCCTTACGAGGGAGTAGAAACGCTTCCTGACATGGTATACAGAGCCAAGCTCTTCCCATCTATCTAGCAAGAAAGCTTCTCCCTCGATCACCACCACCATCGATCGCCACCACCATTACCAGATCAGCATCACCACATCACCATGTCCTCCTCGGCCACCATCGTCATCAACCTTGGTGCTCCACCAGCCGAGAAACTCACCAGAACCAACTACATCCTATGGAGGACCCAGGTCATGTCGGGACTAAGAGGAGCGCAAGTCACCGGCCTCCTGGATGGATCCGACGCTGCGCCACCGAAGACAGTGCAGGAGCAGCAGGCGGACAAATCCATGGCAGAGGTGCCAAACCCTCTATATGCACAATGGATCTCGAAGGACCAACAGGTCCTAAGTCATCTCCCGAATTCTCTGTCAAAAGAGATTCTCACCCAAGTCACGAGTAAGGAGATAAATTTCGATCTTTGGACTACTATCACGACTATTTTTGCCTCGCAGTCCCAATCTCGCATCACAAACCTGCGGATTGCCATCACCAACACCAAGAAGGGTCAATGTCGGGCACCTCCTACATCGCCAAGATGAAGAACTTGGCGAATGAACTCGCCACAGTGGGTCGCCCTGTCTTTGATCCAAAGATGGTCGACTACGTACTTGCTAGTCTTGACAGGGACTATGATGCTGTCATGGCGGCCATCGGCGCAGTCAAGATGACAATCAGCGTTGACGACCTCTTCGCCCAGATCACGGCGTTCGATCAGCGGGTGGAGATGCTGGGCGATGGCGTCGATGCTGGCTTCAACTCTTCAGCGAACATGGCGTACAGAGGACGCAGGCGCAGCTACAGCAGGGGGCACGGGCGCGGGTACAGTAGAGGCCGTGGCTGAGGCAGGAGCTCCTCCCCAAGTCCATCTGGCGCCAATGGCGGCGGCGGCGGTCACGGCCGCCCACAGCAGCAACGGCAGCAGCAGGCTCGCGACTATCCGGAGTGTCAGATCTGTCTCATGCACCATCCTGGGGGTGCCCGTGACTGCTGGCACATGTATGATGAAGATGAGCACAATGATAAGGCTGCCAACATGGTCACCGACTCCTACAGTGTTGACACGAGCTGGTATGCGGACACCGGCGCCACGCACCACATCACCGGAGAGCTGGACAAGCTGACTATCCGGGATAAGTACCACGGACATGATCAAGTACACACCGCGAGTGGTTCTGGTATGCAAGTTTATCATATTGGTCATTCAATTCTTAGAACCCCTAATAAAAAATCTACATCTAAACAAAATTCTCCATGTTCCTGAAACTTTAAAAAGTCTTCTATCTGTTCATTGATTTACTCGTGATAACCATGTCCTCATTGAATTTTATCCTTATTTCTTTCTTGTCAAGGACTTGGCCATGAGGAGAATACTTCTTAGGGGCAGATGTGTGGGAGGACTTTACCCACTCATATCCTCTTCATCATCATCGAATAAGCAAGCCTTTGTGGCAATCAAGCCATCACCATCCAAGTGGCATAGCAGAGTAGGACATCCTTCATCAATTATAGTTAAACGTGTTCTTAGTGACAATAAACTTCCTCACTCCCATGAAGTTAGTATTGAGTCTGTTTGTGATCCGTGTCAACAAGCTAAAAGTCATCAGCTACCATATCTTGTATCTACTAGCATCTCCACTGCACCCCTACAACTTGTACTCTCGGATGTATAGGGACCAGCTCCCACTTCAGTTGGTAGATACTCATATTATGTAAGCTTTATTGATGATTTTAGCAAGTTTACTTGGATCTATCTTCTTAAGAAAAGGTCTGAAGTGTTTCAAGTCTTCTCCAATTTTAAAAATCTTGTTGAGATAAAACTGAACACTAAGATTATTGCTATGTAAACTGAATGGGGGGGTGAATACAGGAAGTTGAATTCCTTTTTCCAGCAACTTGGCATCTCTCATCATGTTGCATGCCCACATGCACACCAACAGAATGGTTCTGCAGAGAGAAAGCATCGTCATGTTGGAAGTAGGTCTTGCCCTACTTGACAATGCATCTATGCCACTAAAATTTTGGGATGAAGCATTCCTCACTGCTACATATCTCATGAACTTGCTGCCTAGCAAAGTCATCAATTTTGAAACACCTATCACACGTCTCTTTGCCACCACTCCAGATTATAAATCTCTTCGAGTGTTTGGTTGTGCATGTTGGCCCAACCTATGACCATACAATACATGCAAGCTTGCTTTTCGTTCCAAAAGATGTGTTTTTCTAGGGTATAGTCCTCTCCACAAAGGAGACAAGTGTTTATATGTCACTTCTGGCAGGGTATATATATATATCATGAGATGTCGTGTTTGACGAGTCTGTCTTCCCTTTTGAGTCTCTTCATCCAAACGCCGGAGCCCGTCTAAAACAAGAAACTCTTCTTCTTCCTCCTAATCTCTGGCCCTTTGATCAAGGGGGCGACAATTGTACTGACCATTATGATTGCTCAACCAGTTCTGGTGTTGCATCTATTCATGCGCAGGTACATGGTGAAAATGCAGAAGAAAATGGAGTTGAAAATGATTAAAATCCGGTGCCAAATGAAGGTATATTGCATGTGGAAGAAGAAGACGAAGCCGGCGCTGAACACGAGGAGGATCTGCTGCAGCCTGCGACGCCAGTGCGGCAGGATCCCTCGGGATCGGCGCGGGGATGATACTTCTCCAATGTATCTATGATTTTTTTATTGTTCCATGCTATTATATTATCAACCTTGGATGTTTTATATGCATTTATATGCTATTTTATATGATTTTTGGGATTAACCTATTAACCTAGAGCCCAGTGCCAATTTCCGTTTTTTCCTTGTTTTTGAGTTTTGCAGAAAAGGAATACCAAACGGAGTCCAATTGACGTGCCAATTTTTGATGATTTTTTATGGACCAAAAGAAGACCCGGGAGTAAAAGAGTTGGGCCAGAAGAGTCCCGAGCCGTCCACGAGGGTGGGGGCGCGCCCCCTTGCAGGCGCATGGGCCTACCTCGTTGATGACTCGGGCACCTTCTTGACGTGAGACCTACGCCAAAAATTCCTATAAATACGGAAACCTCCAGAAAATAACCTAGATCAGGAGTTCCGCCGCCAGAAGCCTCCATAGCCACCAAAAACCAATCTAGACCCATTCCGGCACCCTGCCGGAGGGGGGAATCCCTCTCCGGTGGCCATCTTCATCATCCCGGCACTCTCCATGACGAGGAGGGAGTAGTTCACCCTCGGGGCTGAGGGTATGTACCAGTAGCTATGTGTTTGATCTCTCTCTCTCTTGTGTTCTTGAGTCGGCATGATCTTGATGTATCGCGAGCTTTGCTATTATATTTGGATCTTATGATGTTTCTCCCCCTCTACTCTCTTGTGATGAATTGAGTATTCCCTTTGAAGTTATATTGTCGGATTGAGTCTTTAAGGGTTTGAGAACACTTGATGTATGTCTTGCATGTGCTTATCTGTGGTGACAATGGGATATCACGTGATCCACTTGATGTATGTTTTGGTGATCAACTTGTGAGTTCCGTGACCTCATGAACTTATGCATAGGGGTTGGCACACGTTTTTGTCTTGACTCTCAGGTAGAAACTTTGGGGCACTCTTTGAAGTTCTTTGTGTTGGTTGAATAGATGAATCTGAGATTGTGTGACGCATATCGTATAATCATACCCACGGATAATTGAGGTGACATTGGAGCATCTAGGTGACATTAGGGTTTTGGTTGATTTGTGTCTTAAGGTGTTACTCTAGTACGAACTCTATGATAGATTGATCAGAAAGGATAGCTTTGAGGTGGTTTCGTACCCTACCATAATCTCTTCATTTGTTCTCCACTATTAGTGACTTTGGAGTGACTGGTTGTTGCATGTTGAGGGATTGTTATATGATCCGATTATGTTATTATTGTTGAGAGAACTTGCACTAGTGAAAGTATGAACCCTAGGCCTTGTTTCCACACATTGCAATACTGTTTGTGCTCACTTTTATCATTAGTTACCTTGCTGTTTTTATATTTTCAGATTACAAAAACCATTATCTACCATCCATATTACACTTGTTTCACCATCTCTTCGCCGAACTAGTGCACCTATACAATTTACCATTGTATTGGGTGTGTTGGGGACACAAGAGACTCTTTGTTATTTGGTTGCAGGGTTGCTTGAGAGAGACCATCTTCATCCTATGCCTCCCATGGATTGATAAACCTTAGGTCATCCACTTGAGGGAAATTTGCTACTGTCCTACAAACCTCTGCACTTGGAGGCCCAACAACGTCCACAAGAAGAAGGTTGTGTAGTAGACACCAAGCTCTTTTCTAGCACCGTTGCCGAGGAGGTTAGTGCTTGAAGGTATATCTTTAGATCTTGCAATCAAATCTTTTAGTTTCTTGTTTTATCACTAGTTTAGTCTATAAAATAAAACTACAAAAAATGGAATTAAGGTTGCCTCATATGCTTCATCTTTTTAATGTCTTTCACGAAAATAAGGATTCCGATAATTGTGCCAAAGTGTTAGAAGAAGAATGTATTAAAATGTTTGGCACTAAATCTTTGGATGATGAGCATGATTGCAATGTTGTTAGTATGAATTCTTTGAATATCCATGATGCTAATGATATGCAAATCCACAAGCTTGGGGATGCTATGTTTTATGAAGATGATATTTTTTGTCCCCCAAGTTTTGATGAGCAAATTTATTTTGATGATATCATGCCTACTATTTATAATGATTATATTGATGAAAGTGGGTTTTGAAGAGTGTCAACCTTAGGAAGTAATGATCCCACTATTTTGGAGGGTGTTGAATCTTATTGTGACGATTCTGAAAGTGGGTTTGGAGAGGTCATGAATTTAGTTAATGTTAATCCCACTATTTTGGAAGAGTGTCAACTTTGCATACATGTGGATCGTGTTAAGAATATGTTTTGTGATAGTGCTACGTCTTGAGCTTGCGTTGGTTTTCCCCGAAGAGGAAGGGATGATGCAGCAGAGTAGCATAAGTATTTCCCTCAGTTTTTGAGAACCAAGGTATCAATCCAGTAGGAGGCCACGCTCGAGTCCCTCGTACCTGCACAAAATGATAGCTACTCGCAACCAACACGATTAGGGGTTGTCAAGCCCTTCACGGTCACTTACGAGAGTGAGGTCTGATAGATAGAATATTTTTGGTATTTTTGATATAAGGATGCAAAGTAAAAAGTAAAGGCAAAATAAATAGCAAAACAATATTAAAGTGATGGAGATTGATATGATGAGAATAGACCCGAGGGCCATAGGTTTCACTAGTGGCTTCTCTCAAGAGCATAAGTATTCTACGGTGGGTGAACAAATTACTATTGAGCAATTGATAGAATTGAGCATAATTATGAGAATATCTAGGCATGATCATGTATATAGGCATCACGTCCGTGACAAGTAGACCGAAACGATTCTGCATCTACTACTATTACTCCACTCATCGACCGCTATCCAGCATGCATCTAGAGTATTAAGTTAAAAACAGAGTAATGCCTTAAGCAAGATGACATGATGTAGAGAGATAAATTCATGCAATATGAAATAAACCCCATCTTGTTATCCTCGATGGCAACGATGCAATACGTGCCTTGCTGCCCCTTCTGTCACTAGGTAAGGACACCGCAAGATCGAACCCAAAGCTAAGCACTTCTCCCATGGCAATAACTACCAATCTAGTTGGCCAAACCAAACGGATAATTCGAAGATACTTGCAAAGATAACCAATCATGCATAATAGAATTCAGAGAAGATTCAAATATTATTCATAGATAGACTTGATCATAAACCCACAATTCATCGATCTCAACAAACACACTGCAAAAAGAAGATTACATCGAATAGATCTCCATGAGAGAGGGGGAGAACTTTGTATTGAGATTCAAAGAGAGAGAAGAAGCCATCTAGCTACTAACTATGGACCCGAAGGTCTGGGTAAACTACTCACACTTCATCGGAGGGGCTATGGTGATGTAGAAGCCCTCCGTGATGACGGCCCTCTTCCGGCGGAGCTCCGGAACAGGCCCCAAGATGGGATCTCGTGGATACAGAAAGTTGCGGCGGTGGAATTAGGTTTTTGGCTCCTGTTCTGATCGTTTGGGGGTACGTGTGTATATATAGGAGGAAGAAGTACGCCGGAGGAGCAACGAGGGGCCCACGAGGCAGGGGGCGCGCCCTAGGGGGCCCCCCCACCCTCATGACCGCCTCTTTTGTTCCTTGGAGCAGGGTCCAAGTCTCCTGGATCACGTTCGGTGAGAAAATCACGTTCCCGAAGATTTTATTCTGTTTGGACTCCGTTTGATATTCCATTTCTTCGAAACACTGAAATAGCCAAAAAACAGCAATTCTGGGCTGGGCCTCCGGTTAATAGGTTAGTCCCAAAAATAATATAAAAGTGGAAAATAAAGCCCAATATAGTCCAAAACAGTAGATAATATAGCATGGAGCAATCAAAAATTATGGATACATTGGAGACGTATCTGTTGGGGAACGTAGCAGAAATTCAAAATTTTCTACGCATCACCAAGATCAATCTATAGAGAAGTCTAGCAACGAGGGAAGGAGAGTGCATCTACATACCCTTGTAGATCGCTAAGCGGAAGCGTTCAAGTGAACGGGGTTGATGGAGTCGTACTCGTCGTGATCCAAATCACCGATGATCCTAGTGCCGAACGGACGGCACCTCCGCGTTCAACACACGTACAGCCCGGTGACGTCTCCCATGCCTTGATCCAGCAAGGAGAAAGGGAGAGGTTGAGGAACACTCCATCCAGCAGCAGCACAACGGCGTGGTGGTGGTGGAGGAGCGTGGTACTCCAGCAGGGCTTCGCCAAGCACCGCAAGAGACGAGGAGGGAGAGGGGTAGGGCTGCGCCAAGAAGGAGAGGAACTCGTGTGTCTTGGGAAGCCCAAACCTCAAATATATATAGGGGGAGGGGAGGGGCTGCGCCCCCACCTAGGGTTCCCTCCCTAGGGGTGGCGGCAGCCCCCAGATCCATCTGGGTGGCGGCCAGGTGGAGAGGGAGAGGGAGGCGCACCAGGTATGGGCCCTAAGGCCCATCTGCCCTTAGGGTTTGCCCCCCCCTCCTCCCCTTAGGCGCCTTGGGCCCTTGTGGGGGGCGCACCAGCCCACCTGGGGCTGGTCCCCTCCCACACTTGGCCCATGCAGCCCTCCGGGGCTGGTGGCCCCACTTGGTGGACCCCCCGGGACCCTCCCGGTGGTCCCAGTACGTTACCGATAAAACCCGAAACTTTTCCGGTGACCAAAACAGGACTTCCCATATATAAATCTTTACCTCCGAACCATTCCGGAACTCCTCGTGATGTCCTGGATCTCATCCGGGACTCCGAACAACATTCGGTAACCACGTATATCTTTTCCTTATAACCCTAGCGTCATCGAACCTTAAGTGTGTAGACCCTATGGGTTCGGGAGACATGCAGACATGACCGAGATGACTCTCCGGTCAATAACCAACAGCGGGATCTAGATACCCATGCTGGCTCCCATATGCTCCACGATGATCTCATCAGATGAACCATGATGTCGAGGATTCGATCAATCCCGTATACAATTCCCTTTGTCTAGCGGCATTGTACTTGCCCGAGATTCGATCGTCGGTATCCCGATACCTTGTTCAATCTCGTTACCGGCAAGTCTCTTTACTCGTTCCGTAACACATCATCCCGTGATCAACTCCTTGATCACATTGTGCACATTATGATGATGTTCTACCGAGTGGGCCCAGAGATACCTCTCCGTTTACACGGAGTGACAAATCCCAGTCTCGATTCGTGCAAACCCAACAGACACTTTCGGAGATACCTGTAATGTACCTTTATAGCCACCCAGTTACGTTGTGATGTTTGGCACACCCAAAGCACTCCTACGGTATCCGGGAGTTGCACAATCTCATGGTCTAAGGAAATGATACTTGACATTAGAAAAGCTTTAGCATACGAACTACATGATCTTGTGCTAGGCTTAGGATTGGGTCTTGTCCATCACAACATTCTCCTAATGATGTGATCCCGTTATCAATGACATCCAATGTCCATGGTCAGGAAACCGTAACCATCTATTGATCAACGAGCTAGTCAACTAGAGGCTTACTAGGGACATGGTGTTGTCTATGTATCCACACATGTATCTGAGTTTCCTATCAATACAATTCTAGCATGGATAATAAACGATTATCATGAACAAGGAAATATAATAATAACCAATTTATTATTGCCTCTAGGGCATATTTCCAACAGTCTCCCACTTGCACTAGAGTCAATAATCCAGTTCACATCGCTATGTGATTAACACTCAAGGTCACATCCCATGTGACTAACACCCAAAGAATTCTGGGTTCGATCATGTTATGCTTGTGAGAGAGGTTTTAGTCAATGGGTCTGCATCATTCAGATCCGTATGTACTTCGCAAATCTCTATGTCATCTTGTAGATGCAGCTACTACGCTATATCTGGAACTGTTCCAAATAACTGTTCTACTATACGAATCCAGTTTACTACTCAGAATAATCTGGAATAGTGTCAAAGTTTGCATCGGTGTAACCTTTCACGATGAACTCTTTTACCACCTCCATAATCGAGAAAATTCCTTAGTCCACTAGTTACTAAGGATAACTTTGACCGCTGTCCTTGATCCATTCTTGGATCACTCTTGTACCCCTTGACTGACTCATGGCAAGGCACACTTCAGGTGTTGTACAAAGTGTAGCATACTGTAGAGCCTACGTCTAAAGCATAGGGGACGACCTTCGTGCTTTCTCTCTATTCTGCCGCGGTCAGGTTTCGAGTCTTACTCAATGTTCACACCTTATAACACAGCCAAGAACTCCTTCTTTGTCGATCCATTTTGATCTCCTTCAAAATCTTGTCACGGTATGTATTCATTTGAAAGTACTATTAAGCCTTTTGATCTATCCTTATAGATCTTAATGCTCAATACTCAAGTAGCCTAATCCAGGTTTTCCATTGAAAAACACCTTTCAAATAACTCTGCATGCTTTCCAGAAATTCTACATCATTTCCGATCAACAATATGTTAACAACATATACTCATCGGAAATTCTATAGTGCTCCCACTCACTTCTTTGGAAATACAAGTTTCCCATAAACTTTGTATAAACCCAAAATCTTTGATCATCATCAAAGCTTACATTCCAACTCCGAGATGCTTACTCCAGTCCTTAGAAGGATTGCTAGAGCTTTGCATACTTGTTAGCATCTTTCAGGATTGTTAAAACCTTCTGGTTGTATCACATACAACCTTTCCTCAAGAAAATCGTGAGGAAACAATGGTTTTTGACATCCTATCTGCAAGATTTCATAAATAATGCAGTGACTGCTAATATAATTCCAACAGACTCTTAGCATCGCTACGAGTGAGAAAGTCTCATCGTAGTCAACTCCTTGAACTTGTCGGGAAACATCTTAACGACAAGTCGAGCTTTCTTAATGGTGACATTTACCATCATTGTCCGTCTTCCTTTTAAAATCCATCTGTACTCAATAGCCTTACGACCATCGAGTCGTTCTGCCAAAGTCTACACTTTGTTTTCATACATGGATCCTCTCTCGGATTTTATGGCCTCGAGCCATTTATCAGAATCCGGGCCCATCATCGCTTCTCCATAGCTCGTAGGTTCATTGTTGTCTAGCAACATGACTTTCAAGACAGGATTATGTACCACTTTGAAGTAGTACACATCCTTGTCATCCCACGAGGTTTGGTAGTGACTTGATCTGAAGTTTCATGATCACTATCATAAGCTTCCACTTCAATTGGTGTAGGCGCCACAGGAACAACTTCCTGTGCCCTGCCACACACTAGTTGAAGAGACGGTTCAATAACCTCATCAAGTCTCCACCATCCTCCCACTCAATTCTTTTGAGAGAAACTTTTTCTCGAGAAAGGACCCGATTCTAGAAACAATCCTTATTGCTTTCGGATCTGAGACAGGAGGTATACCCAACTGTTTTGGGTGTCCTATGAAGATGCATTTATCCACTTTGGGTTCGAGCTTATCAGCCTGAAACTTTTTCACATCAGCGTTACAGCCCCAAACTTTTAGGAAATGACATCTTAGGTTTCTCTAAACCATAGTTCATATGGTGTCATCTCATCGGAATTACGTGGTGCCCTATTTAAAGTGAATGTGGTTGTCTCTAATGCCTAACCCATAAACCATCGTGGTAATTCGATAAGAGACATCATGGTATGCATCATATCCAACAGGGTGCAGTTATGATGTTCAGACACACCATCACACTATGGTGTTCCAGGCTGTATTAGTTGTGAAACAATTTCCACAATGTCTTAATTCTATGCCAAACTCGTAATTCAGATATTCATCTCTATGATCATATCATAGACATTTTATCCTCTTGTCACGACGATGTTCAAGTTCACTGTGAAATTACTTGAACCTTTCAATAATTCAGACTTATGTTTCATCAAGTAAATATACTCAGTATCTACTCAAATCATCTGTGAAGTAAGAACATAACGATATCCACTACATGCCTCAGCACTCATTAGACTGCACACATCAAGATGTATTACTTCCAACAAGTTGCTTTCTTGTTCCATTTTACTGAAAACGAGGCTTTCAGTCATCTTGCCCATGTGGTATGATTTTCATGTCTCAAGTGATTCAAAATCAAGTGAGTCCAAACGGTCCATTTTCATGGAGTTTCTTCATGCATATACACCAATAGACATGGTTCGCATGTCTCAAACTTTTCAAAAACGAGTGAGCCCAAAGATCCATCAACATGGAGCTTCTTCATGCATTTTATACCGATATGACTTACGTGGCAGTGCCACAAGTAGGTGGTACTATCATTACTATCTTATATCTTTTGGCATGAACATGTGTATCACTATGGTCGAGATTCAATAAACCATTCATTTTAGGTGCAAGACCATTGAAGGTATTATTCAAATAAACAGAGTAACCATTATTCTCCTTAAATGAATAACCGTATTGCGATAGACATAATCCAATCATGTCTATGCTCAACGCAAACACCAATCTCGATGGTAGAGAGAGCGTGCGATGCTTGATCACATCAAGCTTGGAAAAACTTCCAACACATATCGCCAGCTCACCTTTAGCTAGTCTCTGTTTACTCCGCAGCCTTTTATTTCGAGTTTACTAACATTTAGCAACCGAACCGGTATCTAATACCATGGTGCTACTAGGAGTACTAGTAAAGTACACATTAACACAATGTATATCCAATATACTTCTATCGACCTTGCCAGCCTTCTCATCTACCAAGTATCTAGGGTAATTCTGCTCCAGTGGCTGTTCCGCTTATTACAGAAGCACTTAGTCTCGGGTTTGGGTTCAACCTTGGGTTTCTTCACTAGAGCAGCAGCTGATTTGCCATTTCATGAAGTATCCCTTCTTGCCCTTGCCCTTCTTGAAACTAGTGGTTTCACCAACCATCAACAATTGATGCTCCTTCTTGATTTCTACTTTTGTGGTGTCAAACATCGCGAATATCTCAAGGATCATCATATATGTCCCTGATATATTATAGTTCATCACGAAGCTCTAGCAGCTTGGTGGTAATGAGTTTGGAGAAACATCACTATCTCATCTGGAAGATCAACTCCCACTCGATTCAAATGATTGTTGTACTCAAACAATCTTGAGCACAAGCTCAACGATTGAGCTTTTCTCCCTTAGTTTGCAGGCTAAGAAAATTGTCGGAGGTCTTATACCTCTTGACGTGGGCACGAGCCTGAAATCCCAATTTCAGCCCTCGAAACATCTCATATGTTTCGCGACGTTTCAAAACGTCTTCGGTGCCTCAACTCTAAACCGTTTAACTGAACTATCACGTAGTTATCAAAATGTGTATGTCATATGTTCGCAACATCCACAGACGACATTCGAGGCTCAGCACACTGAGCGGTGCATTAAGGACATAAGCCTTCTATGAAGCAATGAGGACAATCCTCAGTTTACGGACCTAGTCCGCATAATTGCTACTATCATCTTTCAACTAAATTTTCTCTAGGAACATATCTAAACAGTAGAACTGAAGCGCGAGCTATGACATAATTTGCGAAGACCTTTTGACTATGTTCAGGATAATTAAGTTCATCTTATGAACTCCCACTCAGATAGACATCCCTCTAGTCATCTAAGTGATTACATGATCCGAGTCAACTAGGCTGTGTCCGATCATCACGTGACACGGACTAGTCATCATCGGTGAACATCTTCATGTTGATCGTATCTACCATACGACTCATGCTCGACCTTTCGGTCTCTTGTGTTCCGAGGCCATGTCTGTACATGCTAGGCTTGTCAAGTCAACCTAAGTGTTTCGCGTGTGTAAATCTGGCTTACACCCGTTGTATGTGAACGTAAGAATCTATCACACCCGATCATCACGTGGTGCTTCGAAACGACGAACTTTCGCAACGGTGCACAGTTAGGGGGAACACTTTATTGAAATTTTAATGAGGGATCATCTTATTTACTACCATCATTCTAAGCAAATAAGATGTATAAACATGATAAACATCACATGCAATCAAATAGTGACATGATATGGCCAATATCATATTGCTCCTTTTGATCTCCATCTTCGGGGCTCCATGATCATCATTGTCGTCGGCATGACACCATGATCTCCATCATCATGATCCCCATCATTGTGTCTCCATGAAGTTGTCTCGCCAACTTATTACTTCTACTACTATGGCTACCGGTTAGCAATAAAGTAAAGTAATTACATGGCGTTGTTCAATGACACGCAGGTCATACAATAAATAAAGACAACTCCTATGGCTCCTGCCGGTTGTCATACTCATCGACATGCAAGTCGTGATTCCTATTACAAGAACATGATCAATCTCATACATCACATATCATTCATCACATTCTTCTTGGCCATATCACGTCACATAGCATACCCTGCAAAAACAAGTTAGACGTCCTCTAATTGTTGTTTGCATGTTTTATGTGGCTGCTATGGGTTTCTAGCAAGAACGTTTCTTACCTACGCAAAAACCACAACGTGGTATGCCAATTGCTATTTACCCTTCATAAGGACCCTTTTCATCGAATCCGATCCGACTAAAGTGGGAGAGACGGACACCCGCCAGCCACCTTATGCAACTAGTGCATGTCAGTAGGTGGAACCGGTCTCACGTAAGAGTACGTGTAAGGTCGGTCCGGGCCGCTTCATCCCACAATACCATCGAAACAAGATTGGACTAGTAACGGTAAGCATATTGAACAAAATCAATGCCCACAACTACTTTGTGTTCTACTCGTGCATAGAATCTACGCAATAGACCTAGCTCATGATGCCACTATTGGGGAACGTAGCAGAAATTCAAAATTTTCTACGCATCACCAAGATCAATCTATGGAGAAGTCTAGCAACGAGGGAAGGAGAGTGCATCTACATACCCTTGTAGATCGCTAAGCGGAAGCGTTCAAGTGAACGGGGTTGATGGAGTCGTACTCGTCGTGATCCAAATCACCGATGATCCTAGTGCTGAACGGACGACACCTCCGCGTTCAACACACGTACAGCCCGGTGACGTCTCCCATGCCTTGATCCAGCAAGGAGAGAGGGAGAGGTTGAGGAAGACTCCATCCAGCAGCAGCATAACGGCGTGGTGGTGGTGGAGGAGCGTGGTACTCCAGCAGGGCTTCGCCAAGCACCGCAAGAGACGAGGAGGGAGAGGGGTAGGGCTGCGCCAAGAAGGAGAGGAACTCGTGTGTCTTGGGCAGCCCAAACCTCAAATATATATAGGGGGAGGGGAGGGGCTGCGCCCCCACCTAGGGTTCCCTCCCTAGGGGTGGCGGCAGCCCCCAGATCCATCTGGGTGGCGGCCAGGTGGAGGGGGAGAGGGAGGCGCACCAGGTATGGGCCCTAAGGCCCATCTGCCCTTAGGGTTTGCCCCCCCCTCCTCCCCTTAGGCGCCTTAGGCCCTTGTGGGGGGCGCACCAACCCACCTGGGGCTGGTCCCCTCCCACACTTGGCCCATGAAGCCCTCCGGGGCTGGTGGCCCCACTTGGTGGACCCCTCGGGACCCTCGGTGGTCCCGGTACGTTACCGATAAAACCCGAAACTTTTCCGGTGACCAAAACAGGACTTCCCATATATAAACCTTTACCTCCGGACCATTCCGGAACTCCTCGTGACGTCCGGGATCTCATTCGGGACTCCGAACAACATTCGGTAACCACGTATATCTTTTCCTTATAACCCTAGCGTCATTGAACCTTAAGTGTGTAGACCCTACGGGTTCGGGAGACATGCAGACATGACCGAGATGATTCTCCTGTCAATAACCAATAGCGGGATCTGGATACCCATGCTGGCTCCCACATGCTCCACGATGATCTCATCGGATGAACCACGATGTCGAGGATTCGATTAATCTCGTATACAATTCCCTTTGTCTAGCGACATTGTACTAGCCCGAGATTCGATCGTCGGTATCCCGATACCTTGTTCAATCTCGTTACCGGCAAGTCTCTTTACTCGTTTCGTAACACATCATCCCATGATCAACTCCTTGATCACATTGTGCACATTATGATGATGTTCTACCGAGTGGGCCCAGAGATACCTCTCCGTTTACACGGAGTGACAAATCCCAGTCTCGATTCGTGCCAACCCAACAGACACTTTCGGATATACCTGTAATGTACCTTTATAGCCACCTAGTTACATTGTGACGTTTGGCACACCCAAAGCACTCCTACGGTATCCGGGAGTTGCACAATCTCATGGTCTAAGGAAATGATACTTGACATTAGAAAAGCTTTAGCATACGAACTACATGATCTTGTGCTAGGCTTAGGATTGGGTCCTGTCCATCACATCATTCTCCTAATGATGTGATCCCGTTATCAATGACATCCAATGTCCATGGTCAGGAAACCGTAACCATCTATTGATCAACGAGCTAGTCAACTAGAGGCTTACTAGGGACATGGTGTTGTCTATGTATCCACACATGTATCTGAGTTTCCTATCAATACAATTCTAGCATGGATAATAGACGATTATCATGAACAAGGAAATATAATAATAACCAATTTATTATTGCCTCTAGGGCATACTTCCAACAGTATTAGGCATCCCCAAGCTTAATTCCTGCTCGTCCTCGAGTAGGTAAATGATAAAAAGAGAATTTTTGATGCGAAGTGCTACTTGGCATAATTTCAATGCAAATCTTCTTAATTGTGGTATGAATATTCAGATTAGAAAGATTCAAGACAAAGGTTTATATTGACATAAGAAATAATAATACTTCAAGCATAATAACAAAGCAATTATGTCTTCTCAAAATAACATGACCAAAGAAAGTTATCCCTACAAAATCATATAGTCTGGTTATGCTCCATCTTCCCCACACAAAGTATTTAAATCATGCACAACCCCGATGACAAGCCAAGCACTTGTTTCATACTCTAACTTTTTCAAAACTTTTTCAATCTTCACGCAATACATGAGCGTGAGCCATGGACATAGCACTATAGGTGGAATAGAATGGTGGTTGTGGAGAAGACAAAAAGGAGAAGATAGTCTCACATCAACTAGGCGTATCAACGGGCTATGGAGATGCCCATCAATAGATATCAATGTGAGTGAGTAGGGATTGCCATGCAATGGATGCACTAGAGCTATAAGTATATGAAAGCTCAAAAAGAAACTAAGTGGGTGTGCATCCAACTTGCTTGATCATGAAGACCTAGGGCAATTTGAGGAAGCCCATCATTGGAATATACAAGCCAAGTTCTTTAATGAAAGATTCCCACTAGTATATGAAAGTGATAACATGAGAGACTCTCTTCTATGAAGATCATGGTGCTACTTTGAAGCACAACTGTGGTAAAAGGATAGTAACATTGTCCCATCTCTCTTTTTCTCTCATTTTTTATTTGAGCCTTTTCTCTTTTTTTATGGCCTTTCTCTTTTTCTGGGGCTTCTTTGGCCTCTCTTTTTTTCATCCGGAGTCTCATCCCGACTTGTGGGGGAATCATAGTCTCCATCATTCTTTCCTCACTGGGACAATGCTCTAATAATGATGATCATCACACTTTTATTTTTCTTACAACTCAACAATTACAACTCGATACTTAGAACAAGATATGACTCTATATGAATGCCTCCGATGGTGTACCGGGATATGCAATGAATCAAGAGTGACAAGTATGAAAATTATGAACGGTGGCTTTGCCACAAATACTATGTCAACTACATGATCATGCTAAGAAATATGACAATGATGGATGTGTCATGATGAACTAGATGATGGAAAGTTGCATGGCAATATATCTCGGAATGGTTATGGAAATGCCATAATAGGTAGGTATGGTGGCTGTTTTGAGGAAGGTATATGGTAGGTGTATGATACCGGCGAAAGGTGCGCGGTATTAGAGAGGCTAGCAAAGGTGGAAGGGTGAGAGTGTGTATGATCCATGGACTCAACATTAGTCATAAAGAACTCATATACTTATTGCAAAAATCTAGAAGTTATCAAAGCAAAGTACTACGTGCATGCTCCTAGGGGGATAGATTGGTAGGAAAAGACCATCGCTCGTCCCTGACCGCCACTCATAAGGAAGACAATAATAAATAAATCATGCTCCGACTTCATCACATAACGGTTCACCATACGTGCATGCTACGGGAATCACAAACTTCAACTCAAGTATTCTTTAAATTCACAACTACTCAACTAGCATGACTTTAATATTATCACCTCCATATCTCAAAACAATTATCATGCTTCAATCTTTTCTTAGTATTCAACACACTCAAAAGAAAGTTTCACAAATCTAGAATACCAAGCATATTATTATTAAGCAAATTACCATGCTATTAAGAGACTCTCAAAATAATTTAAGTGAAGCATGAGAGATTAATAGTTTCTTTAAAACAAATCCACCACCGTGCTCTAAAAGATCTAAGTGAAGCACATAGATCAAAACTATAACGCTCAAAAGATATAAGTGAAGCACATAGAGCAAAACTATTTAGCTCAAAAGATATAAGTGAAGCACATAGAGTATTCTATCAAATTTTAGTTCATGTATGGCTCTCTCAAAAGGTGTGTACAGCAAGGATGATTGTGGCATACTAACAAACAAATACACAAATAATACAAGATGCTCCAAGCAAAACACATATCATGTTGGTGAATAAAAATATAGCTCCAAGTAAAGTTACCGATGGAAGTGGACGAAAAGAGGGGATGCCTTCCGGGGCATCCCCAAGCTTTGACTTTTTGGTGTCCTTGGATAATCTTGGGGGTGCCATGGGCATCCCCAATCTTAGGCTCTTGCCACTCCTTGTTCCATAATCCATCAAATTCTTACCCAAAACTTGAAAACTTCACAACACAAAACTCAAAATAGAAAACTCGTGAGCTCCGTTAGCGAAAGAAAACAAAAGACCACTTCAAGGTACTGTAATGAAATAATTCTTTATTTATATTGGTGTTAAAACTACTGTATTCCAACTTCTGTATGGATTATAAACTATTTTACTAGCCATAGATTCATCAAAATAAGCAAACAACACACGAAAAACAGAATCTGTCAAAAACAGAACAGTCTGTAGTAATCTGTAGCTAGCGCAAGACCTGGAACCCCAAAAAATTTAAAATAAATTGCTTGTCGTGAGGAATTCATCTATTAATCATCTGCACAAAGAATTAACTAAATATCACTCTTCAAATAAAAATGGCAGCAGTTCTCATGAGCGCTAAAGTTTCTGTTTTTTACAGCAAGTTCAACAAGACTTTCCCCAAGTCTTCCCAACGGTTCTACTTGGCACAAACACTAATTAAACACAAAAAACACAACCAAAACAGAGTCTAGATAATTTATTTATTACTAAACAGGAGCAAATAGCAAGGAATAAAAATAAAATTGGGTTGCCTCCCAACAAGCGCTATCGTTTAACGCCCCTAGCTAGGCATAACGAGCAAGAATAGATCTAGGTATTGCCATCTTTGGTAGGCAATCCATAAGTGGCTCTCATGATAGTTTCATAAGGTAATTTTATTTTCTTTCTTGGAAGGTGTTCCATGCCCTTTTTTAATGGAAATTGAAATCTAATATTCCCTTCCTTCATATCAATAATCGCACCGACCGTTCTAAGGAAAGGTCTACCAAGAATAATAGGGCAAGAAGGATTGCAATCTATATCAAGAACAATGAAATCTACGGGCACATAATTCCTATTTGCAACAATAAGAACATCATTAGTTCTTCCCATAGCTTTCTTAATAGTGGAATCCGCAAGATGCAAGTTTAGAGAGCAATCATCAAAATTACGGAAATCTAGTAAATCACATAAAGTCTTGGGAATAGTAGAGACACTAGCACCCAAATCACACAAAGCATAAAACTCATGATCTTTAATTTTAATTTTAATAGTTGGTTCCCACTCATCATAGAGTTTTCTAGGATTAGAAACTTTCAACTCAAGTTTTTCTTCATAAGATTGCATCAAGGCATCAACAATATGTTCGGTGAAGGCTTTATTTCGACTATAAGCATGTGGAGAATTTAGCACGGATTGAAACAAGGAAATAAAATCAATTAAAGAGCAACTTTCATAATTAAATTCCTTGAAATCCAATATAGTGGGTTTGGCAACATCTAGATTTTTATTTCTTTCAATCCCACTTTCATCAATTTATCATCAAGATCTAAATACTCCGAATTTTTAGAACGCCTTCTAGGTAAAGGAAGATCATATTCAGTTTCATCAAGATTCTTATTGAAAAATAAAGATTTAATTGGAGACACATCAATAACTTTTAGATCTTCATCATTATTTTCATAGGTATTCGGTTTAGCGGCCATCTTATTGACTAAGGTGGCTTGCATATCCGAAATTTCAGCAGTCATCTTCTCTAGACGAGCAATCTGGGATCTTATACCCTCAAATTCTTTAGACATATCATCAAGCTTTTTATTCATATAACTCATAAAACTTTTTTGTTCCTTAAGCTCGTTTCTAAAGAAATTATTATGCTCAAATTGCAAAACCATAAACTTCCTAACGTTGTTTTCGATCTCCTCTAACCTTTTGAGGTGAAGATCCCCAAATTTTGGTTGAGCCATTGCGACAAACAAGCAATCTAACACATGAGCAAACAAAAAAGGCAAACAAAGAGGGAGGATAGAGAGAGAGGGCGATAAAACGGCAAGGGTGAATTGGGGGGAGAGGAAAACGAGAGGCAAATGGCAAATAATGTAATGCGAGAGATAAGGATTGTGATGGGTACTTGGTATGTTGACTTTTGCGCAGACTCCCCGGCAACGGCGCCAGAAATCCTTCTTGCTACATCTTGAGCTTGCATTGGTTTTCCCCGAAGAGGAAGGGATGATGCAGCAGAGTAGCGTAAGTATTTCCCTCAGTTTTTGAGAACCAAGGTATCAATCCAGTAGGAGGCCACGCTCAAGTCCCTCGTACCTGCACAAAATGATAGCTACTCGCAACCAACGCGATTAGGGGTTGTCAAGCCCTTCACGGTCACTTACGAGAGTGAGATCTGATAGATAGAATATTTTTGGTATTTTTGATATAAGGATGCAAAGTAAAAAGTAAAGGCAAAATAAATAGCAAAACAATATTAAAGTGATGGAGATTGATATGATGAGAATAGACCCGGGGGCCATAGGTTTCACTAGTGGCTTCTCTCAAGACAATAAGTATTCTACGGTGGGTGAACAAATTACTGTTGAGCAATTGATAGAATTGAGCATAATTATGAGAATATCTAGGCATGATCATGTATATAGGCATCACGTCCGTGACAAGTAGACTGAAACGATTCTTCATCTACTACTATTACTCCACTCATCGACCGCTATCCAGCATGCATCTAGAGTATTAAGTTAAAAACAGAGTAACGCCTTAAGCAAGATGACATGATGTAGAGACATAAATTCATGCAATATGAAATAAACCCCATCTTGTTATCCTCGATGGCAATGATGCAATACGTGCCTTGCTGCCCCTTCTGTCACTGGGTAAGGACACCGCAAGATCGAACCCAAAGCTAAGCACTTCTCCCATGGCAAGAACTACCAATCTAGTTGGCCAAACCAAACAGATAATTCGAAGAGACTTGCAAAGATAACCAATCATGCATAAAAGAATTCAGAGAAGATTCAAATATTATTCATAGATAGACTTGATCATAAACCCACAATTCATCGGTCTCAACAAACACACCGCAAAAATAAGATTACATCGAATAGATCTCCACGAGAGAGGGGGAGAACTTTGTTTGAGATTCAAAGAGAGAGAAGAAGCCATCTAGCTACTAACTATGGACCCGAAGGTCTGAGGTAAACTACTCACACTTCATCGGAGGGGCTATGGTGATGTAGAAGCCCTCCGTGATGACGGCCCTCTTTCGGCGGAGCTCCGGAACAGGCCCCAAGATGGGATCTCGTGGATACAGAAAGTTGCGGCGGTGGAATTAGGTTTTTGGCTCCTGTTCTGATCGTTTGGGGGTACGTGTGTATATATAGGAGGAAGAAGTATGCCGGAGGAGCAACGAGGGGCCCACGAGGCAGGGGGCGCGCCCTAGGGGGGCTCCCCCCTCCCTCGTGACCGCCTCTTTTGTTCCTTGGAGCAGGGTCCAAGTCTCCTGGATCACGTTCGGTGAGAAAATCACGTTCCCGAAGATTTTATTCCGTTTGGACTCCGTTTGATATTCTGTTTCTTCGAAACACTGAAATAGGCAAAAAACAACAATTCTGGGCTGGGCCTCCGGTTAATAGGTTAGTCCCAAAAATAATATAAAAGTGGAAAATAAAGCCCAATATAGTCCAAAACAGTAGATAATATAGCATGGAGCAATCAAAAATTATAGATACATTGGAGACGTATCAGATAGCTATATTGTTAAATTTGCTTATCATCCTACATGTAATTATTATGAGGGAGGAACATATGCTTGTAGGAATTGCAATAATATCAAGTTTCCTCTCTATGCACTTAAAATCTTGAAGTTATGCTTCATTTGCTTTCCTATGCTAGTTGATTATTGTTCCCATAAATTGTTTGCCCATAAAATCCCTATGCATAGGAAGTGGGTTAGACTTAAATGTGCTAGTCATATTCTTCATGATGCTCTCTTTATGTTTCAGTTCTTATCCTTTATGTGAGCATCATTGAAATCGTCATGCCTATCTAGGGGCGTTAAACGATAGCGCTTGTTGGGAGGCAACCCAATTTTTATTTTTTGTTCCTGTTTAGTAATAAATAATTCATCTAGCCTCTTTTTAGATGTGGTTTTATGTTTTAATTAGTGTTTGTGCCAAGTAGAACCTTTGGGAAGACTTGGGGAAAGTCTTTGCGATCTTGCTGTAAAAAAATAGAAACTTTAGCGCTCACGAGATTTGCTGCTATGTTTTACTCGAGAGTGCTACTTAGTTGATTCTTTTGTAGATGATTAATAGATAAATTCCACACGTCCAGAAATTTATTTTCGAATTTTTGGGGTTCTAGAAGTATACGTTTGATACAGATTACTCAAGACTATTCTGGTTTTTTTACTTATTTTGATGAATCTATGAGTAGTATCGGAGGGTATGAACCATAGATGAGTTGGAATATAGTAGATATTACACCAATATGAATTTAGAATGAGTTCACAACAATACCTAAGTGGTGATTTATTTTTTCTTATACTAACGGAGCTTACGAGTTTTCTGTTAAGTTTTGTGTTGTGAAGTTTTCAAGTTTTGGGTAAAGATTCGATGGACTATGGAATAAGGAGTGGAAAGAGCCTAAGCTTGGGGATGCCCAAGGCACCCCAAGATAATATTCAAGGACAATCAAGAGCCTAATCTTGGGGGTGCCCCGGAAGGCATCCCCTCTTTCGTCTTCGTTCATCGGTAACTTTACTTGGAGCTATATTTTTATTCACCACATGATATGTGTTTTGCTTGGAGCGTCATTTTATTATATTTTGTTTTTCTTGATGTTTGAATAAAATACCAAGATCTGAAATTATTTAAATGTTAGAGAGTCTTCACATAGTTGCATAATTATTCGACTACTCATTGATCTTCACTTATATCTTTTGGAGTAGTTTGTCTTTTGCTCCAGTGCTTCACTTATATCTTTTTAGAGCACGATGGTAGTTTTATTTTAAAGAAATAGATGAACTCTCATGATTCACTTATATCATTTTGAGAGTCCTAAACAGCATGGTAATCTGCTTTGGTTATGAATTTAGTCCTAATATGATGGGCATCCAAGAGGGATATAATAAAAACTTTCATATAAAGTAAATTGAATACTATGAGAAGTTTGATACTTGATAATTGTTTTGAGATATAAAGGTGGTAATATTAGAGTTGTGCTAGTTGAGTAATTGTGAAATTGATAAATACTTGTGTTGAGGTTGGCAAGTCCTGTAGCATGCATGTATGGTAAACATTGTGTGACAAATTTGAAGCATGGGGTGTTCTTTGATTGCTTTCCTTATGAGTGGCGGTCGGGGACGAGCGATGGTCTTTTCCTACCAATCTATCCCCCTAGAGGCATGAGTAGTAGTGCAAAGTGCATATCTAAGTAAACTGGGATGGACTAATCTCTGTTTAACATTTTTATCACTTTATTAGACAAAAGGCCCTCATGCACATAGTGGGCAGTCATGTACAGCTGATATAGTTGATGTTTGATAACAGTTGGTTCAAGGTACGTGTCCTTTTGCATTTTTTTTCCGGCCTATCTATTTTCTGAATTCTGGTGAGCCGGTAAAGACAGTATATCGAGATATTTCAGTCCCTACAGATGCTTTGTTATTTGAGGACTAAGCATTAAACGTGTTCCAGTTTCCAGTCCATTACATGTAGATTACTTATTTATTGAGTTACTAAAAACTGTTCAGGCTTCCAATTTATTCTCAGTTATGTTGTGATGGGTTGCGCATGTGAATTGACATAGCAAACCACTTATTTTGATAAGCCTAAAGCATGTACATTTACTTTCCTATTATGGAAAAATCCAAACATCAATTTACTAGGTCAAAGAAACCATTACTTATATCAATTTTGGTTGGTGTTGAAGGCAGAGTGTTCCCAGCTTATTATAATTTGGTATATTGTAGATATGGCGTGTGTAGTTTTTTTGGTAAATCTTCCACCAGAAATGTTATTTCAGAAGGTTGGTGCTGACACCCAATAAGATCCTCCTAGATCGGCCCTCTGTCTAGCACATTACTCGGTGGATATGACAGGCAACCTACAGTTTCAGGGAGAGTACATTTTTGGCATGTTGTTATTCTTATGAAGAGTAATCTCCCCTTACACCTAACTTACATAGGATTTTTGGATCATCACAAGATTTGCTTTATGAGTAGGGACGTAACTTTTATTACCGTAATTCATCTACAATCATGCATTGATCCATTGGTACACGTATAGATGAAAAAACTGTTATAGGCTCACTATACACGTGAACAAATCTGGAGCCTATGGAATATTCAATGTTTAAGAGGGATTTACCGTTTCACTTTACATGACACATTGATCCTTTGTCCCAGGCTTCTAATTATTGCGAAAGAAGGCTTTTTTAGCTTTTAGTCAGTGTCTAATTAAACTATATTCCAATACCTGATGAAAATGTTAATTCATTCAACATTTCAGACTACTTTTGTGTGTGCTTCATGTACGTATTTGTACCCAGCAAACAACCTATGACCAAACAATATATATTTTACGCTTTATCTCGATGGTACTCAGCAGGCCCGTCCAGGAGGCTGTGCGAGCAGTTCAATCGCACCGGGGCCCTAAATCCCAAGGGGCCCCAATTTTTTGGGCCAACGTTGTATTTTTTTATCAGGCCTGATCTGACCGCCCGAGCGCTTCCTCCCAATCCATCGATCGTACGCCCCGAGCCTCTCCCCAACTCCCCCCTCTAGGTCAGCCTTCTGCCCCACTATTCTTTCCAGCCCTCCTGAATTCGCCTAACAAATTCGAGCAGAAACGAGCCCTGGCAAGGTCCAACGTAGCCAGGAAAAGAAGAAAGCAGCCGCTGCTAGCTGGTAGTCAAGCGCTCGGGCTTAGTCCAGATTGATTTGGAGATTTATTTGATGAATCACCGACCGGTCCATGTCCATCAGGTGGCCCCAAGACCAAGAAGTATTATTTAGGTCATTTTTCATGTCCAATAATTTAATGGTTAATGGGTATACTGTATATGTGCATCAATTCTTAAGTAAGTTGAAGGAAATATGCCCTAGAGGCAATAATAAAGTTATTATTTATTTCCTTATTTCATGATAAATGTTTATTATTCATGCTAGAATTGTATTAACCGGAAACATAATACATGTGTAAATACATAGACAAACAGAGTGTCACTAGTATGCCTCTACTTGACTAGCTCATTGATCAAAGATGGTTAAGTTTCCTAGCCATAGACATGAGTTGTCATTTGATTAACGGGATCACATCATTAGGAGAATGATGTGATTGACATGACCCATTCCGTTAGCTTAGCACTCGATCGTTTAGTATGTTGCTATTGCTTTCTTCATGACTTATACATGTTCCTATGACTATGGGATTATGCAACTCCCGTTTACCGGAGGAACACTTTGTGTGCTACCAAACGTCACAACGTGATTGGGTGATTATAAAGGTGCTCTACAGGTGTCTCCGAAGGTACTTGTTGGGTTGGCGTATTTCGAGATTAGGATTTGTCACTCCGAATGTCGGAGAGGTATCTCTGGGCCCTCTCGGTAATGCACATCACTTAAGCCTTGCAATCATTGCAACTAATGAGTTAGTTGCGGGATGATGTATTACGGAACAAGTAAAGAGACTTGCCGGTAACGAGATTGAACTAGGTATTGGATACCGACGATCGAATCTCAGGCAAGTAACATACCGATGACAAAGGGAACAACGTATGTTGTTATGCGGTCTGACCGATAAAGATCTTCGTAGAATATGCAGGAGCCAATATGGGCATCCAGGTCCCGCTATTGGTTATTGACCGGAGACATGTCTCGGTCATGTCTACATTGTTCTCGAACCGTAGGGTCCGCACGCTTAAGGTTTCGATTACAGTTATATTATGAGTTTATGAGTTTTGATGTACCGAAGGAGTTCGGAGTCCCGGATGAGATCGGGGACATGACGAGGAGTCTCGAAATGGTCGAGACGTAAAGATCGATATATTGGACGACTATATTCGGACATCGGAAAGGTTCCGAGTGGTTCGGTTATTTTTCGAAGTACCGGGGAGTTACGGGAATACGGGAGAAGAAGTATATGGGCCTTATTGGGCTTTAGGGGAGAGGGAGAGGCAGGCCGCGCGCCCTTCCAAGGCCTAGTCCGAATTGGACTAGGGGGAGGGGCTGCGCCCCCTCCTTCCTTCTCTTCCCTCTTCCCCTTCCTTGTCTCCTACTCCTAATACTTGGAAGGACTCCTAGTTGGACTAAGAAAGGGGGAATCCTACTCCCGGTGGGAGTAGGACTCCCCTAGGGCGCGCCATAGAGAGGGCCGGCCCTCCCCTCCTCCACTCCTTTACAAACGGGGGCAGGGGGCACCCTAGAACACACAAGTTGATCTTCGTGATCGTTCCTTAGCCATGTGCGGTGCCCCCCTCCACGATATTACACCTCGGTCATATTGTAGCGGTGCTTAGGCGAAGCCCTGCGACAGTTGAACATCAAGATCGTCACCACGCCGTCGTGCTGACGGAACTCCTCCCCGAAGCTTTGCTGGATCGGAGCCCGGGGAGCGTCATCAAGCTGAACGTGTGCCAAGAACTCGGAGGTGCCGGAGTAATGGTGCTTGGATCGGTTGGACCGGGAAGACGTACGACTACTTCCTCTACGTTGCGTCAACACTTCCGCTTCGGTCTACGAGGGTACGTAGACAACACTCTCCCATCTCGTTTCTATGCATCACCATGATCTTGCGTGTGCGTAGGAAATTTTGAAATTACTACGTTCCCCAACAGTGGCATCCGAGCCTAGGTTTTATGCGTTGATGTAATATGCACAAGTAGAACACAAGTGAGTTGTGGGTGATATAAGTCATACTGCTTACCAGCATGTCACACTTTGGTTCGGTGGTATTGTTGGATGAAGCGGCCCGGACCGACATTACGCGTACGCTTACGCGAGACTGGTTCTACCGCCGTGCTTTGCACACAGGTGGCTGGTGGTTGTCAGTTTCTCCAACTTTAGTTGAACCGAGTGTGGCTACGTTCGGTCCTTGCGAAGGTTAAAACAGCACCAACTTTACAAACTATCATTGTGGTTTTGATGCGTAGGTAAGATTGGTTCTTGCTTAAGCCCGTAGCAGCCACGTAAAACTTGCAACAACAAAGTAGAGGACGTCTAACTTGTTTTTGCAGGGCATGTTGTGATGTGATATGGTCAAAACGTGATGAGATATAAGTTGTTGTATGAGATTATCATGTTTTGTTGAAGTTATCGGCAACTGGCAAAAGCCTTATGGTTGTCTCTTTATTGCATAAGATGCAAGCACCAAATAATTGCTTTACTTTATCGCTATGCGATAGCAATAGTTGCAAGAGCAATAGTTGGCAAGAGGACCATGTGACGACATATTGATATAGATCAAGATGATGGAGATCATGGTGTCATGCCGGTGACGATGGAAATCATGACGATACTTTGGAGATGGAGATCAAAGAAGCAAGATGATGATGGCCATATCATGTCACATATTTTGATTGCATATGATGTTTATCTTTTATACATCTTATTTTTGCTTAGTTTGACGATAGCATTTTAAGATGATCTCTCACTAATTATCAAGAAGTGTTCTCCCTGAGTATGCACCGTTGCGAAAGTTCTTCGTGCTGAGACACCACGTGATGATCGGGTGTGATAGGCTCTACGTTCAAATACAACGGGTGCAAAATAGTTGCACACGCGGAATACTCAGGTTATACTTGACGAGCCAAGCATATACAGATATGGCCTCGGAACACGGAGACCGAAAGGTCGAGCGTGAATCATATAGTAGATATGATCAACATAGTGATGTTCACCAATGAAACTGCTCCATCTCACGTGATGATCGGACATGGTTTAGTTGATTTGGATCACGTGATCACTTAGAGGATTAGAGGGATGTCTATCTAAGTGGGAGTTCTTAAGTAATGTGATTAATTGAACTTAAATTTATCATGAACTTAGTCCTGGTAGTATTTTGCAAATTATGTTGTAGATCAATAGCTCGCGTTGTTGCTTCCCTGTGTTTATTTTGATATGTTCCTAGAGAAAATTGTGTTGAAAGATGTTAGTAGCAATGATGCGGATTGGATCCATGATCTGAGGTTTATCCACATTGCTGCACAGAGGAATTATGTCCTTGATGCACCGCTAGGTGACAGACCTATTGCAGGAGCAGATGCTGACGTTATGAACGTTTGGCTAGCTAAATATGATGACTACTTGATAGTTTAGTGCACCATGCTTAACGGCTTAGAATCGGGACTTCAAAGACGTTTTGAAACGTCATCGACCATATGAGATGTTCCAGGAGTTGAATTTAATATTTCAAGCAAATACCCGAGTTGAGAGATATGAAGTCTCCAACAAGTTCTATAGCTAAAAGATGGAGGAGAATCGCTCAACTAGTGAGCATGTGCTCAGATTGTCTGGGTACTACAATCGCTTGAATCAAGTGGGAGTTAATCTTCCAGATAAGATAGTGATTGACAGAATTCTCTAGTCACCATCACCAAGTTAGTAGAACTTCGTGATGAACTTTAATATGCAAGGGATAACGGAAATAACTCCCAAGCTCTTCATGATGCTGAAATCAACGAAAGGTAGAAATCAAGAAAAACATCAAGTGTTGATGGTTGACAAGACCACTAGTTTCAAGAAAAAGGGCAAAGGGAAGAAGGGGAACTTCAAGAAGAACATCAAGCAAGTTGCTGCTCAAGTGGAGAAGCCCAAGTCTGGTCCTAAGCCTGAGACTAAGTGCTTCTACTGCAAAGGGACTGGTCACTGGAAGCAGAACTGCCCCAAGTATTTGGCGGATAAGAAGGATGGCAAAGTGAACAAAAAGTATATTTGATATACATGTTATTGATGTGTACTTTACTAGTGTTTATAGCAACCCCTCAGTATTTGATACTGGATCAGTTGCTAAGAGTAGTAACTCGAAACAGGAGTTGCAGAATAAACAGAGACTAGTTAAGGGTGAAGTGACGATGTGTGTTGGAAGTTGTTCCAAGATTGATATGATCATCATCGCACACTCCCTATACTTTCGGGATTAGTGTTGAACCTAAATAAGTGTTATTTGGTGTTTGCGTTGAGCATGAATATGATTTGATCATGTTTATTGTAATACGGTTATTCATTTAAGTAAAAGAATAAATTGTTGTTCTGTTTACATGAATAAAACCTTATATGGTTACACACCCAATGAAAATAGTTCATTGGATCTCGATCGTAGTGATACACATATTCATAATATTGAAACCAAAAGATGCGAAGTTAATAATGATAGTGCAACTTATTTATGTGGCACTGCCGTTTAGGTCATATTGGTGTAAAGCGCATGAAGAAACTCCATGTGATGGGATTTTGGAATCACTTGATTATGAATCACTTGATGCTTGCGAACCATGCCTTATGGGCAAGATGACTAAGACTCCATTCTCCGGAACAATGGAGCGAGCAACTACTTATTGTAAATAATACATACTGATGTATGTGATCCGATGAGTGTTGAAGCTCGCGGTGGGTATCGTTATTTTTTGACCTTCACATATGATTTGAGCAGATATGGGTATATCTGTTTGATGAAACATAAGTCTGAAACATTTGAAAAGTTCAAAGAATTTCAGAGTGAAGTGGAAAATCATCGTAACAAGAAAAATAAGGTTGTTTCTACGATCTGATCGCGGAGACAAATATTTGAGTTACGAGTTTGGTCTTCAATTAAAACAATGTGAAATAGTTTCACTACTCACGCCACCTGGAACACCATAGTGTAATGGTGTGTCCGAACGTCATAACCGTACTTTATTAGATATAGTGCGATCTATGATGTCTCTTACCGATCTACCACTATCGTTTTGGGGTTATGCATTAGAGACAGCTGCATTCACGTTAAATAGGGCACCATCTAAATCTGTTGAGACGACACCGTGTGAAACTATGGTTTGGCAAGAAACCTAAGCTGTCGTTTCTTAAAGTTTGGAGTTGCGATGCTTATGTGAAAAAGTTTCATCTCGATAAGCTCAAACTCAAATCGGAGAAATATGTCTTCATAGGATACCCAAAGGAGACAGTTGGGAACACCTTCTATCACAGATCCGAAGGCAAGACATTCGTTGCTAAGAATAGATCCTTTCTAGAGAAGGAGTTTCTCTCGAAAGAAGTGAGTGGGAGGAAAGTAGAAAACTTGATAAGGTAATTGTACCTTCTCCCTTATTGGAGAATAGTTCATCACAGAAATCTGTTCCTGTGACTACTACACCAATTAGTGAGGAAGCTAATGATGATGATCATGTAACTTCAGATCAAGTTACTATCGAATCTCGTAGGTAAACCAGAGTGAGATCCGCACCAGAGTGGTACGGTAATCCTATTCTGGAGGTCATGTTACTTGACCATGACGAACCTACGAACTATGAGGAAGCGATGATGAGCCCAGATTCTGATAAATGGCTTGAGGCCATGAAATCTGAGATGGGATCCATATATGAGAACAAAGTGTGGACTTTGGTTGACTTGCCCGATGACCGGCAAGCCATAGAAAATAAATGGATCTTCAAGAGGAAGACGGACGCTGATAGTAGTGTTACTATCTACAAAGCTAGAATTGTCGCAAAAGGTTTTCGACAAGTTCAAGGTGTTGACTACGATGAGATTTTCTCACTCGTATCTATGCTTAAAGTCTGTCCGAATCATGTTAGCAATTGCCGCATTTTATGAAATCTGGCAAATGGATAAACAAAACTGCATTCCTTAATGAATTTATTAAAGAAGAGTTGTATATGATGCAACCAGAAGGTTTTGTCAATCCTAAAGGTGCTAACAAAATATGCAAGTTCCAGCGATCCATCTATGGACTGGTGCAAGCATCTCGGAGTTGGAATACACGCTTTGATAAGTTGATCAAAGCATATAGTTTTATACAGACTTGCGGTGAAGCCTGTATTTACAAGAAAGTGAGTGGGAGCGCTACAACATTTCTGATAAGTATATGTGAATGACATATTGTTGATCGGAAATAATGTAGAATTATTCTGCAAAGCATAAAGGAGTGTTTGAAAGGAGTTTTTCAAAGAAAGACCTCGGTAAAGCTGCTTACATATTGAGCATCAAGATCTATAGAGATAGATCAAAACACTTGATAAGTTTTTTCAATGAGTATATACCTTGACAAGATTTTGAAGTAGTTCAAAATGGAACAGTCAAAGAAAGAGTTCTTGCCTGTTTTACAAGGTGTGAAATTGAGTAAGACTCAAAGCCCGACCACGGCAGAAGATAGAAAGAGAATTAAAGTCATTCCCTATGCCTCGGCCGTAGATTCTATAAAGTATGCCATGCTGTGTATCAGATCTATTGTATACCCTGCACTGTGTTAAGCGAGGGAGTACAATAGTGATCTAGGAAGTAGATCACTGGACAGCGGTCAAAATTATCCTTAGTGGAATAAGGATATGTTTCTCGATTATGGAGGTGACAAAAATGGTTCGCCGTAAAGGGTTACGTCGATGCAAGTTTTGACACTTATCTGGATGACTCTAAGTCTCAATCTAGATACATATTGAAAGTGGGAGCAATTAGTTAGAGTAGCTCCGTGCAAAGCATTGTTGACATAGAAATTTGCAAAATACTTACGGATCTGAATGTGACAGACCCGTTAACTAAACTTATCCCACAAGCAAAACATGATCACACCTTAGTACTCTTTGGGTATTAATCACATAGCGATGTGAACTAGATTACTGACTCTAGTAAACCCTTTGGGTGTTGATCACATATCGATGTGAACTATGGGTGTTAATCACATGGTGATGTGAACTATTGCTGTTAAATCACATGGAGATGTGAACTAGATTATTGACTCTAGTGCAAATGGGAGACTGAAGGAAATATGCCCTAGAGGCAATAATAAAGTTATTATTTATTTCCTTATTTCATGATAAATGTTTATTATTCATGCTAGAATTGTATTAACCGGAAACATAATACATGTGTAAATACATAGACAAACAGAGTGTCACTAGTATGCCTCTACTTGACTAGCTCATTGATCAAAGATGGTTAAGTTTCCTAGCCATAGACATGAGTTGTCATTTGATTAACGGGATCACATCATTAGGAGAATGATGTGATTGACATGACCCATTCCGTTAGCTTAGCACTCGATCGTTTAGTATGTTGCTATTGCTTTCTTCATGACTTATACATGTTCCTATGACTATGGGATTATGCAACTCCCGTTTACCGGAGGAACACTTTGTGTGCTACCAAACGTCACAACGTGATTGGGTGATTATAAAGGTGCTCTACAGGTGTCTCCGAAGGTACTTGTTGGGTTGGCGTATTTCGAGATTAGGATTTGTCACTCCGAATGTCGGAGAGGTATCTCTGGGCCCTCTCGGTAATGCACATCACTTAAGCCTTGCAATCATTGCAACTAATGAGTTAGTTGCGGGATGATGTATTACGGAACAAGTAAAGAGACTTGCCGGTAACGAGATTGAACTAGGTATTGGATACCGACGATCGAATCTCAGGCAAGTAACATACCGATGACAAAGGGAACAACGTATGTTGTTATGCGGTCTGACCGATAAAGATCTTCGTAGAATATGCAGGAGCCAATATGGGCATCCAGGTCCCGCTATTGGTTATTGACCGGAGACATATCTCGGTCATGTCTACATTGTTCTCGAACCGTAGGGTTCGCACGCTTAAGGTTTCGATGACAGTTATATTATGAGTTTATGAGTTTTGATGTACCGAAGGAGTTCGGAGTCCCGGATGAGATCGGGGACATGACGAGGAGTCTCGAAATGGTCGAGACATAAAGATCGATATATTGGACAACTATATTCGGACATCGGAAAGGTTCCGAGTGGTTCGGGTATTTTTCGGAGTACCGGGGAGTTACGGGAATACGGGAGAAGAAGTATATGGGCCTTATTGGGCTTTAGCGGAGAGGGAGAGGCAGGCCGCGCGCCCCTCCAAGGCCTAGTCCGAATTGGACTAGGGGGAGGGGCTGCGCCCCCTCCTTCCTTCTCTTCCCTCTTCCCCTTCCTTGTCTCCTACTCCTAATACTTGGAAGGACTCCTAGTTGGACTAGGAAAGGGGGAATCCTACTCCCGGTGGGAGTAGGACTCCCCTAAGGCGCGCCATAGAGAGGGCCGGCCCTCCCCTCCTCCACTCCTTTATATACGGGGGCAGGGGGCACCCTAGAACACACAAGTTGATCTTCGTGATCGTTCCTTAGCCGTGTGCGGTGCCCCCCTCCACGATATTACACCTCGGTCATATTGTAGCGGTGCTTAGGCGAAGCCCTGCGACAGTTGAACATCAAGATCATCACCACGCTGTCGTGCTGACGGAACTCCTCCCCGAAGCTTTGCTGGATCGGAGCCCGGGGAGCGTCATCGAGCTGAACGTGTGCCAAGAACTCGGAGGTGCCGGAGTAACGGTGTTTGGATCGGTTGGACCGGGAAGACGTACGACTACTTCCTCTATGTTGCGTCAACACTTCCGCTTCGGTCTACGAGGGTACGTAGACAACACTCTCCCATCTCGTTGCTATGCATCACCATGATCTTGCGTGTGCGTAGGAAATTTTGAAATTACTATGTTCCCTAACATAAGTTACTTAATAAACTTTTCTATGTTTATTGCTTCACCGATGTGTTCTTTATAGAAGATAGTTGGTGTATTTGATACATTCCATAATATTGTACAAAATACCACATGTTTAAAGGTAATGGCTTAAACGAGAGTGTTCTTTAGTTGTATATAAATATTTTAGTTACAAGAATTTTTAATACTTTAGGAATTCATTTTGCATTTCGCACCGGGGCCCCGAATTCCTGGAGACGGCCCTGGTACTCAGTGATACAAATATGGAATTGATGGATAAGTATAATTAATGGATGCATAGTTATATACTTGATGATGAATAGATTGAATAAATAGATGCATACATGGATGATTGGATTCTCGCTGGAGAAGCCACATATGACTCCCTGTGTCATCTAGATCATCCCTGAATCAGATATCGCACAGACTCTTGATTTCTCAGCTGAGCTCCCTGATAAGTAATGCAGTTTGTTTAGATTTAATATTATATCCTACCACAGGTTGTTTCCAGCGAGCTGATTTGCTTTGTTTGTAGTGAATTAGGCATCTGCTCAAGTCTTGAAGATGACTCTAGCACTAAAGTACCTAATGCAAAGTATTAGGAAATATAGTAGCTTTTAAGATATTCACCATGATGCAGATTTTGTTCTTAGATCTTCCCTGTCAGTGAACTGATCGCTACTTGCAGGAAAAGGTGTCAGCCGGCCGGGGTAATAGTGCATCAATGAAGGTCAGAACAGGTCTGGGACATGGTTAGCGGACTTACAGGTTCGTTCAGGGGCAGACTACGAGGGCTTTCTTAACATTAATTGGTTGTTTTCTTGGAAAAAAACTGTGAGGGGTTGCCGTCTGCCAATGTCGCCAAAAGTGCGACTTCAGGGACAAAATTTCTTCTTTCTACTTGATCGGTATACCTCCATGTAGATAAACCACTCAATATTTTTTTAGTGTCTCCAGATTATAATATGGTTGTGTGTGACCAAATAACTACTGCAAAGCATACAGGTATTGTAGCTTAGAGCAAAGAAAATTGGAAATACTATTTCTAGAGGAAAAAGTTTATAGCTTAGATGATACTAATTCCACCTTCAGTATGATCGTATTTTTCTATAAGATATGGCCATACGATACCAAACAGCACTCAATTTTCCCATGTATGTTAGATGAAACGCACAAGGAAAAAAAGTCATGGACTCCCTTGCAGTTGCAGGTGCCTAATGTGTACTTTTGTTAAGTAGCAATGCATGCTTCAGCTTATAATCTATTGAAAATCTATTTAGTTAATTTGATGGTCTTATCTCATGTGTTTAGTTATTCTACCATGTCCAAGTTGACATCAGGGATCACGCCCTCCTGTTCTTATAGGAATAACTAGCAAATATGCCCGTGCGTTGCAACGGGAGAAAAAAATTAGCATTGCCCTTAGGCCATTTGTTCACGTTGGAATTGCCTTGTGGGTGTTGAATTGTAGATAGCAGGCCTGTTTTAAACATACAAAAAATGATAATCTTGGGTAATCAATCTATGCAAGATGTTTACTTCAGCAGCTATGCTGCCCTTATTGTATATACCCAATGCATCAGTGCATGAGGGCAACTGAATGTTTGAGGCCACTTAAAGATCTTATGCATCAAAATATCATAAGTCAAGAAACAATTCAAAACATTAATTACAACAGGACATGTTAAAAAGGGAGCTCAGAATATGAAAATTTAGTTTACCCGACTGCGCACATGATTATTTGCCTCCGATGATTGTCCATGTCGATGTATCTTCTTGCATTATATCAATGCAATTTTGACCCGCCGAAATGTGATCACACATCTCAGAACTCTTATCTTCATTAGCACACATATAGGTCACACATTTTGCAGGTGTTTTCATTCCTTATTTTTCATCCTTATAAATGATATGACCACCGCTTATATTAGAAAGATTTGCCTCTCTTTCCTTGTTTCTGTCAAGTCCTGTGCTCAAATTGTGAGGGATACATGCCTGTCTCATGAATCCGTTTAATAGCCAAACCTCACATATGGAAAGTGTTATCCCTCTTTCCTTCTTTATTTCTCATGTAATTAACCCCACTTTCCTTCTTTTTTGTTATGCAATTAGGCTCTCTTTCCTTCTTCATTTATCTCTCATGATTTCAAGGCCGCTTGATATTTAGAAAATTAAAAATGTATATAAATAAGGTAGACAGGATATAAATAAGCGAGGTGGGACTATATAGGAAATCAACCTTCCCTTATACATGTAACATGGACCAGCTCAGTTGGTCATGATGTTTCATAGTGCACCAGAGGTGCAGAGTTCAATTCCCCTTGCTAGTAAGAATTTTTGCCTCCCAGGCCCCCTATAATTCTGGGCCGGATTTGCTGGGCTACAACACATGGGCTGGTTCGTTCGCTTGGGCTGGCTCGGTGAGGACGAAAATAACGTATGAAGACCAGACGGTAGAAACAGGAACGGACGAAACTGCATATGGTTTTCTGAATTAGTACCACCTCGTGTATATGTTTTAATTTCAAATTGAAAGTGTAAATTCACGGAAAGAAGTGTATTGTGACGGTGAACCCACGGAGTCAATCGGTGCTTTATTATTACTAGCAAAGATGCCCGTGCGTTGCAACGGGGGAAACAAATTCTCGCACACTCCTAATGACACATATGTGTTGTCGTTTCTTCTTTTTTGTGTCCCTTCGTCATGTTAAAAAATAGACACATGGGAACGTCGAGGCATGAAGACCACATTAAAAATTATTTTTCTTGTACGAGTAAATTATTAATTAATGTATTTCACTAAATGAATGTGGAAATTAATAGATTAATTAATTTCTGATCCACAACCTATACAAAATAAGAAACTCTTACAAAGCATACCTTGTAAAGAAATCTGCATAAAATCTCAACTGAACAACAAATATATAGCAGTTTTAATAAGATGAACGGAAATCAATGGTAAACTGATGCAATTATAAAGAAAGGTCAGGTAACAGCACCAATTGATCAACTGATCAACATGTATTGTCGGTTCTACTTTGTCTTGGAATGGAAGCCGTGGCAATAATAATCCCCTCGCAAAAAAGACACCGATTGTCGGTGCAATGCGCATGGTCATTAGTTATTTGAACTGACAATATTTCCCTGTTTACATTATTAGCAATTGATTCCTGATTGAAGCCATATGTTCAGATAGATAATCCATGCCTTAGGACTGAACCCGTGGCAATAATAATTCCACGAACATATTGTCTTACAGCAAAAAATATTGAGAAGAGATAGAAGCCTGGAATGATTGAACCTAAGGAGAGAAGGTAAACGGTACCTTTGCTATTGGCCAGACAGAGCAGTACAGCTCTAGCAGGGTCGAATTCATCGAGCATGGTGTGTCCGTTATTCCCTAGCAGGGTCGGCCACATGAACGTGTGCCGCTACAATACAAAGCACATCGCTATGCCTTGCCTCCACTGTTTTAAGTTTAACATAGAAGCTATATGCTTGTAGCTCCCCTCACTTTCCTCCCGCAGTCCAGCATGGAGTGTGTATGCCTTTTCTGTGTCTTCATGAGCCCCTCCGTCAAAGTTATATACATTGAACAATCCCTTTTGCATCATCTCATCCAAACTAACATTAGCTTCTTTGAATTGCTCGCCGGTCAATAGCTTAGTATCATACTTTGCACTCTTCTGGTCACCCTACTTCAGATGGGCAGATAATGCAACATTGTAAGTAAGTACATCAAGATGCAATACTTGGCCAGTGTGTCCGTACTGCCGTTCCCTGGCTGCGCCGTCCAGAATGCAGGCACATCCGGATATGCACGATGGTCTTCGCCCTCGGCCACTAACCTGGGTTCAGCATTCAGATGGCCGCACGCTGCTGCAGAAGGGTTGCCCTTCTAGAACTTGGCGGCGGCGAGCCTCGGATTGACGGCCTTGTTGATGCATCCCCCCTCAGCGTCGTGGAACACGATCGCTAGGCTTGGCAGCAGGAGTGTTGCCTTTCTGGAACTCGGCGGCGGCAAGCCTCGGGTTGATCGCCTCGAGGATGCATCCCTCGTCAGCGCCGTGGCAGACGACGCCCAGCAGTAGCAGTCAGTCTGCGTGGGCCTCCTGAAGCTCGCAGGCGGCGAGACTTGGGTCAGGTGCGTCGAGGATGGACCGGCGCCGTGGAGATTTCGCCCAGATTTCTTTTGATTCGATCTTATTATCATGGTGCGACGTGAGGGAGGAAATCGGGGCGGTTAACTTATTTATAGCGTTTCGATCAGTTTCCGAGTTGTAATACAAGCTTCGTTCTTCGATGGAGTCAGACATGAACTCATGCTATGGACGAACAGATAGGCGGTGGGCTGGAAGCAACGGGCTGAGTGGGCCAGATCAGGCTGGACTTGCGGACATATGCGGTCGAACGATTTTTCTGTCCAATGTTCGCGCGGAAGCAATAGCCACTTTATTATTAGGGAAATATTAGTACCACCTTGGATATAGAAAATAAGTATAAACGTGTTGAAGAAAAAAAATAGAAAGCGTAAATTCACGGGAAGAAGCGTATTGTGACGGTGAACCCACGGAGTCAATCCATGCTTTATTATTAGGGAAAGACTATCACAAATGCCCGTGCGTTGCAACGGGAAAAAACTTTGACGTGGATTCAAATTTAATGAGAATTATTGCTCATTTTCAAATCAGCTCAGTGCGCCACTTCTCCTATCCAACTCTAACAAATTTTATATGAATATAGATAGAAGAAGGGAACATAATTCTAAAAACATATAGTTCACTTCATATTTTTCATATTCCTCTTTCCTCGAGTAGCGGATATTACTCGCATTTGTAGTGATATAGTATAAAATTAATGTTATTGCCGTGATGTCTACCAGAGTAGAGTTTGAGTAGAACAACAAAAAGAAAAAAAAGCCAGAATGAAGAATGGAGGGAAAAACTTATGGAACTCACAAATTGTTGTTAATTTCCTCACTTCAGAACTGTTCAATTAAGTTTTCAAAAAATAGAGTTGTTCAATTAACACACTTGATTTTCTGTTTAAAATTAGATTAATAACACAAAGTCTCGAGCTTGAAATTAAAATAAAATAACACAGCGCAATGATTAATTTTCCCACAATCCCGTTTAAGTACACAAATCATCTTTGGTTTGCGTGCATTAGTTTTCCAGATGGCATGCAGCATGCAATGATGAGCCATGAAATCAATCTAATTTTCCACATTCCTGCTTTTCAGTCAGGTCATGAAGTCAACTGTCCCATACAATCCCGCTTTAATTCATAATTATCCTGAAATTCATCCTTCATTCCCTCAATTCCTTCATTTAAATAATACTCAAGCATCATGAAGCGTGCATGTGCATCCTTCCTTTTATGTTCATGCCCAACACACATATCCCCAGCCTCTTTCTTATAATCTTCTCCGCTTTTACGGACAACTTTCTTGGTTTCTTTTAATGCCCAAGACAGCCCGACCTTCATAAGGTTGTCCGCTCTAACGTTAACCTTGCTTAGGCAACTTGCTGGTCATATCGGAGAATTTTTACGTATATAAAGGGCTACAGATTGATCTAAACGAATAATGTGGGATTAATCTAACATAAAATATGGATGCTCACCTGATCACCCCAGCGCTATCTATTTTTTCCCACGCGGCTTGCGGCCCAGCAAAAGCCTAGCACTCTAATTTTTTCAAGCCCAGCGAAGCACTGCAGGTCATCGGTAGTACTATTCATTAGTATTAACGGCCCGCCCCAAACAGCATCATGCGCTAGTTCAATTGGTCGCACCCTTGGTAAGGAAGTGGAGGTGTTGAGTTCGACTCCTGAGTACCAGGTATATGTGGCCTGTTTTTTTATTTTTAGTACCACCTCGCTTATACGTTTTAAATTCAAACTAAAAGCGTAAACCCATGAAAAAAACGCATTGTGACGATGAACCCATGGAGTCAATCCGTGCTTTATTATTATTATTATTATTATTATTATTATTATTATTATTATTATTATTATTATATAATATATATTATTATAGCAAAAGTGCCCGTGTGTTGCAACGGGTGAACAACAAAAAAATCATAAAATTTATAGACCCCAATAAAACAATTCGAGTTCAGGCAAATTGCATCAATATGTCATCAATTCTACAGATTGATAATTAAGAATAAATGATGCAAGAAAGTGTAAAACACGAGACATCAAATTTACGGCAAAAAGAAATCGATCAAAGATTTTTAATGATGTAGGTAGTCAATTCCCCTAGGGGCACTTTTAATACATTCATAAACCTGCATGTTCCTCATTTAATTATGCATGCACCGTGGATCCATTTAATTAGCTCACCATATATTGTTGCATGTCCATTTGTTTAATCAGCATGTCTTCTTTAATTGTGCATGCTTGTCTGAGGAATCCTACCCCCATCATACTACCTCTCTTCCGATTTATAGAGCTCTATTCAAAAATCTCATCAACCAGGATAGATGATATGTGATGGAATAGTTTTTGTAATTGACAAAAGTACTCACTTAGGGCATCTCCAGCTGTTGGCCCCCCAGGGGGCGCCTAAAATCGCCCCTGGGGGTGAGCCGGCGCAAAAATTGGGCCTGGGGACGAGTTGGTCCCCAGTCGCCGGCCCCAGAACCGCCCCCAGGCGCGTTTTAAAATAAAAGAAGTTCGGCACAGTTCCGCGAAGTTCGGCTTAAACACGATGAATTTCGGGCAAACACGATATATTTCGGCACATTTCGGCGAAGTTCGCGGATTTTCATTATATAGCACATATTTATAAACTAATCTAAAGAAAAAACTGGCTGAAGTCGCCGCCGTCGCTGCCATCGTCGTCGTCGGCCTTCTCCTCCTTGACGCGGGGGCCCCTGCTGGACCCCTGCCCGGCGTCGCCATGGCGGACTGGTGGCGGCGCATCGTCGTCGTCGTCGCTGTCGTAGATGACGACGACTCCGCCTTCGTCGCGGCCGCGTCGACGCTCCGCGAAGCGAAGCAGGGCGGCGCGCTGGCGCTCCTTCGCCTTCTCCAGGCGCTCCTTCTCCATGGCTATGGAGTCCCTGCGCGCCCATTCCAGGGCCGCGTCGTCGTCGTCGAGCTCCGGCGCGGCCGGCTCCTTCTTCACCGGTGTGAGCCCCGGCTCCGTCTTCACCGGCGCGAGCCCCGGCTCCGTCTTTGGCTTGACGAAGCGTGGAGGAGGAGCCGACGAGGAGGCGCGCCGGCCGCCCTCATTGATGACGATGCTGGCGCTGCGAGTGCGCCGACCGAGCGGCGTCTCCGCCGCGGTCTCGGCCTTGACGCCGAGCAGGGCCGGACTACCGGAGGAGCGCTATAAGGAGGAAGAAGAGGAGGACCCAAACCTCCTTGGCGCCCATGGCCCGGCGCGTCGGTGCTGCGCCGGGGCGGCCACCCTCGCCGGGGGGTACACCAACGGCGGGTCGTTGCCACCCTCGAGGTACGTCAGAACGCCCTCGAGTGTGCGGCCGGGGACGCCACACCACAGGTGGCGCCCCTCGCTGTTGTTCTGCCGGCCGCCGACCACCAGCGCGCCGTTGGTGGACGCCAAGCACTGCTGCTGGCGGCGCTCGAAATACGCCGTCCAAGCCGCGTGGTTGTCGGCGGCGTACTGGAGGAGGGAGAGTTGGTCGTCGGTGAGGGAGGCGCGCACGACCTCGACTTCCTCGGCGAAGTACTTCGGTTTCGCCACGGCGTCGGGCAATGGGGGAATGGGCACTCCCCCGGCGCTGAGTCTCCACCCCGTCGGCCCGGCGCGCATGTCCGGCGACGCCGGGATGTTCGCCTGGAACAGGAGCCAGGACTCCTGTTCGCGGAGCGAACGGCGGCCGAAGTCGTTGGCCGCCGCCTCGTCTTCAGGGAAGCGTTCTGCCATGGCGACGGGGGAGAGGTAGAGAGATAGAGGGAGGGGCTGGGCGGCGGCGCTCGGGAGAGGTAGAGAGGAAGGGGCTGGACGGCGGCGAGGGGCGGGGCTGGTGTGGGCACAGGCGAGTGGGGGCCACCGGCTTTTATAGTCGCGCCGCGCCGCGCCCGTGTGTACGCGTGCGAGGGAGGGGAGGCGTCGGCGCGCCGCCCGTGAGGAATCAATGGCAAGGCTGACCGGCAGCAGCCTTGCCATCGATTCCCCACGGGAACCGAGACCGTTGGGGGAAGACGAGGCGCCGAGTCGCTGACACGGCTGGCCTACAGCTTTTTCGCGCCAAAACAGTTCGCCCCGGCGCCCCCCAGCGCGCCGGGTTCGGCCTGGGTCCGCCGGCGCTGTTTTCGGCCCAGGCCGACGAAAATCGGGCTCCTGGGGACGCGACTGGGCCGTTTTTTCGGCGCCGGCGCGAAAAAATCGCCTGGGGAGGCCTTTCTGGGGGCGCGGCTGGAGATGCCCTTAATGTTCCAGTGCATTGCAATGGGGCCCGCCAAAGTATTCTAGTTGTGCACCAGTTATGTCAAATATGTAGTACCAAGGTTGCAAATTCCTTTGGCAACCTTTGTTAACCTAACCAAGTAGCAGCATTGATATTTCAAAAAAATAGTAGTATTGAGGACAATGAAGATCATACCCTCCCATCAATTTATGTTCGTGCTAAAAAGGCATTATTTTGTCAGATATAATTAGTATTCTGGAGCATGTATAAAAAAGGGGCGCGCACTACCTTCAGGGTTAGAATCTCATGAAGATGTGACTTTAATGGTGTCAACGCTCCTACGCCCAAACACAATTAAGATATCCGTATTTAGGAAATGAACTATTCGTAGGAACAAAAATGTATCATAAATATAAGAACTAAAAAGAGACAGGGATACCTTAGAAGATATCACTAAAAGGCAGATCAAGAGAATCATCACTTATCGATGCCGCATTTGTCATTATCTCACTGCCCGATTAGATAATTTGGGAAAAGGAAATGATAACTCAACCTCTCTCTTCTGAATTTGGAAGAAACAATAGGAACGTGGAAGCTCGGTGTCGTCACCTGACTTGATTCCAGCGAGCTTGTCCATGGTGGTGATTGCCTACAATACCACAAACGTGACTCGCCCCATGCTAGCTACTGCTTCGGCGCTGCCTCACTTTTCACAGGGGTTCCTTGGCAAGGCTTGATGCATGTGTACTGCATTCAAAGTTTCAGACTGCATGTAAACAAAAGATACAGAGGTGAGCCCTCAAAATTCAGACTGATTTATCCTACAACGTCAGACGTTTCCAATCAGTCAATGGAGCAGTTCGTGTCATTCATATATTCCATTCCATCTTAGACTGTAAAGAAGAACAGCGCTGATGGATGTAGGGGGTAACTTGCCTCCAACCTTGCCGTAGCTGACATGCTTGCTATTGCTAGCCTGGGACCATGGTACGGAAGCAATATAATAACTGGGCTTCTGACGGGGACTGTATACAACCTGAAGCTCGAGGGCGGGGCGGAGGATCCATTCAAGAAGCGTGGCAGGCTATGTGAGTTCACCTAAGGATTGGGTCCTATGTGAGTTCACCTAAGGATTGGGTCCAATTCACCTGGCAGCTATATACTCCTACGTGTAATCGTCAAATCTGTCATTGTTCAGATATAATAGATATGCAACTATACATGTTCTCCTGGCATCTATACATGTAGTAGTCAAATAAATAATAGTGACACGACGGGTAAATAATATTTTGGGCTTCTCAACATTACCGAGGATGGAAGATCCTTTTTGCTTAATTTTCGGAGTGGCAGTGGAGGAACTTCCTCTGTTGCATATCTGCTATATGTGAACAATGGTAGATAATCTCCCTGTCCTATAAGATGATCTTCCTGTATATACTGTATCCCCTGCAAATAATATCCCTGTACAGTCCTAAGAGGAACAAATCCGGCAGAATATAATTGAAAGCAGTTTTATGCAGGCGGGCTCTCTGATCAATACTAAGATCATACATCTCTAGCTAACAGATTACTACATGGATCAACCCATCCGACTACATGGATCTCTTACATATTACTACATGGATCAACAAAGATTAATTCATGGATCAAACCAACCAGATTACTACATGGATCAACCCATCTTTAGTAGGCAAAGATTAAGTACCTGGATCAAGGCTCAGTTCTTTTCAGGCTTATGAGAGGCTTATGGTGAAAATTAAGCTCAAGCCGAGAAGAACTCGTTTATGTGCCATTGGCTTAATTTCCAGCGACAGCCCTCTCCTTCATGTTTCAGAGAAGCCACCGAAGGGCAGCTTCCCGACCGCCGCCCTTTAAAAAGTGAAGCGGTATTTCTCATTGCCATGTTTGTCGCTTGTATTTACGGCAAAACTGCCATCGCTCAGCCTACAGAACAAGCCGTCCATGGCCCATGCACGCACAGAACAATCTGCGTACCTGACAACATTGCCTTCTTTTCTCAAAAAAAAAAGACAACATTGCCTTCGTGCTGCACGTAGGGTTTCCGCCGCCACCGTCCTGCCTTCCCCCGCCACCGTCCAGGCTCCCTCCGCCAATCACCACCAGCCGCCGCCACCGGCGCCGCAGTCGTCGCTCGCATGGAGTCTCCTGGGTAGCCGACGCAGCTACAGATCTGCTCGGACGCCCCGCTCCTGGAGGTCTGTCCATTGTTCTTGTACTCGAGGGACGCCCCACTCCAGCTCTCCACTACAACTACGACATAACTCAATATTGTTTAACGAGAACAAAATTACAGTCCAAGGGTACCGCAGACTTTTCACTAGTATATATGAAAATTAGTTGAATAAATAGAAACAAAAAAAAGAACTGGATGACTTATTCACAGGGGGCTTATTTTCACTGCAGGGTTTAATTTCACTGCGGCTTATGCACAAGCCACAGCTCAAAAGAACTGGCCCCAAGTAAAAATAATACAGTACCTTGACGTCGTCAGACCATAGCATCATGCCAGACCGGCAGCTGTGGTGTCTTACATGCTGTTGTTCAGTGGGGCGATGACCGATGAGGCCGACGCGTCCGCGCAAGGAGTGTTGTTCATCAAGGCCAACAAATCTGCGATGACACGTGCATCGTTGGCTGCCCGAAAAGTATTGGGGCGGAAGCAGCGGCCAAGCCGATCTGGCGGCATCGAGTTGCTACGCTAGCAACGGCCGTGAGGGACCATGAGGCTGCGGGAGGGTAGGTCGGCGTGATCTATGTGTGTTGCCAGTGGAGAGCGAGGCGGATGGGGATGCCAACGCGGCATGGTGCCTACCCATTGATGGAGTCTCGTGGTCGCACGATCTGCCATGGCTGCCGGTCATGCTTGTGGACCACATAACCACACGTTGCAGGCAGTAGAGATACTGGTGTGGTCGTTGACTGGAAGCCGCCCGTGTGCCATGGTCACCAGCGCCGGAGCCGACCACGGAATAGAGGGAGATGGATTGGCGGTGTGCAGTACGGTGCGTTGGCGCCGGCGACCGGGGTGAGGGAGGAGCGAGCGGGGTTGGACCGTGTCGGTCGATTAAGGGAGGCGTGAGCGTCCGGGGTAGGGAGAGCGATGTGCGCCGAGAGCGAGGGCATGATTGTTGGACTTGGTCTCTTGGTTTCTAGGTACGCTCGTGGGCCAGATCAACGTGAGATACGCGGGGTAAAAAAACCGACGGAAAAATCGGTGGAAGAGGGATGAAAACAACAACGCATCGGGGGATATATATATAGATTATTAGTACCACCTTCGATATAGAAAATAAACATAAACGTGTTGAAGAAAAAAAACTGAAAGCGTAAATTCAAAAAAAGAAGTGTATTGTGACGGTGAACCCACGGAGTCAATCCGTGCTTTATTATTAGGGATAGACTAGCACATACGTCCGTGCGTTGCAACGGGGTAATAAAGATTGACATTATTCTACTGACAAACTCAATCACAATACCTGTATGAATTTCATAGAAATTTTGTTAAAATAATTCCAACTAAGTCAACCATATAATACCCATTTGTGAAAAATTTCCAGCTAGGTTGACCATGTTTATAATACACACATCCTGATCTTTTATCAAAACCACAGAGGTAAGTAAATTCCTATAACTGCAGATAAAACTGCAATATATCCACCTAGATGAAATTGTATTACATCAATTTGTGCACACTCATTGCTCCAAAAAGATTGAGATGTAGTTACCTAACAGAAGTTGACTTCCAACATGAATTCAGTCAATTGCTTGGTATCACCTATACATACAAAAAGAGAAAAGGTCACCAGTCATTTTCCTACATCTTTATATGTCATCTTTCTAGCACAGATGCCCGTGCGTTGCAATGGGAGTAACTTTTGGTGTGGATTCAAATTTAGCGAGAATTGTTCGATTTTGTTCATTTCACCAACTTGCTCGACGCGCACCTTCTTCTAGTCAACTTTGACAAATCCCCCCTTCTTCTGCGCAACTGTGACAAATTATATATCTATATCGATAGCGGAAGGTAAAAAAAATGAAAAAAATCCAGTTCACTCCATATCTTAAAAAGTCACAAATATGGTTTCTCACCCCACCAAAAAAGGTTACTTTCCTCTCTAATGATTGTTCTTGTGATAGTGTAAACATAATGTAATTGTCGTCGTGTCTGCCAGAGTTTCACTAAAAGGAAAAAAAGAAAATTAGCTAAAATCAGGAACCGAGGAAGAAAATTATGAAACTTAGAAACTTTTGTTCAAAATTGTACAATTAAAAATCTTGATTTTATCTAAAAATCAGATTAATAACAGAAAGTTTAAGTATAAAATAAAATAATTTAATGTTGGATTTCCTACTAATTAATTTTATGACATGCATATATATGCCCGCTTTTTAAGTAGGAAGGCAATCAACGGCAATAATTATCCCCACGTGCATGTTGCTTTTTTTTAGATCTACATCTCCGCTTTTAAATAGGAAAGCAATCAAGTTCCACTAATTAAATCATTGCCTTCCTGTGGAGTCAACTTCTTCATTTGCCTTTTTTTTCTTGGCGTTATTCCTTCCTTTCTTGTCTTTCTAATTGCCGATAATCATTTATTTCTTAGATTCTTGAGGCAGCTATGCTTATTTTTCAATAAATTCATAACCTAACACATTCACGGCTTTAGCCCAGTCGGTTGTGCACGTTGAGATGAAACAGCAGGTCATGAGAGTTCGCTCCCCATGAAAATCAACTAATAATTTAAAAAAAATCAACTAATTTTTGCACTGCGCTCCTCTACAATCTCGGCCCATATGCAAGGGCAAAGTTGTTGCTCACAATCTAGGCCCATGTAGGGCAAAGCCCATAACGATAGGAAAACATACAAGAAATTCATAACCTAACACGTGCATGGTTTTAGCCTGTTGGTTTTGTACGTTGAGATGAAAACAGCAAGTCGTGAGTTCGATCCCCATGAAAATCAACTAATTTTTGCGCTGCGCTGTCATTGCTCACAATCTCGGCCCATGTGAAATCAACTAATTTTTGCGCTGCGCTGTCATTGCTCACAATCTCGGCCCATGTGGGGCAAAGCCCATGACGGTAGAAAAACGTAATTTATCGAATCTATATCGATGGCAATATTAGTACCACCTCATGTATATGTCTTAAATTCAAACTGAAAGCGTAAATTTACAGAAAGAAAGCGTATTGTGACGGTAAACCCACGGAGTCAATCCGTACTTTATTATTAGGGATAAATTATATATATAGGGTCGCGCTATTCGTCACCCTGAGTGACGAATAGTTATTCTTCACCCCTCTCTATTTTATCATCAATGCACCGTAATTTTACGTTCCATAAGTTTTGTCTTATTTTCGACGTAAAAAGGGATCATAAAAAAATGTATAATCACCGTAAAAAATATTTTATGTTATGTAAAATTATAAACGTAAAAACATAATCTAAAATACACATAAACTACAAATTTTCTTGTCTTATGACCTATATTTTTATTTTTCTTATGACAATTTTTACGCAGTGAATCACTAGGAATGTAACTATTTGAATTCCAAACGTAATTTAATTATGAAATGATCGTAAGATTACCTCGGGTGAAGAATAACTTATTCTGCACCCTAGGTGATGAATAGTAACACTATATATATAGGGAAAATCCATCCTACTACCCGGTGGTAGTTATCCCACATATCTCATATACTATCATGTGGTACTATATATATTATTTTATTATTTCAAATATACTCATATACTATATCTAAGATATTTCAAATCAAGTTATATGAAAAATTGCATACAAGTCCATGGTTTTTGTTATATTTGTAAAATACGTACATATTTGTACGTAAAAAAGAGCATACTCAAAACATGGTACATACTACCTAAAAATTAGTATATATACTATCTAATCATTGTTATATACTACATACTACACGTACATACTCTCGGTTTCGATTAATACTACATACAACATACAAAACGCAAGTGGTGATAACTACCACTGCTTGTAGGAAACATTTGTCATATATATATATATATATATATATATATATATATATAATATAGAGAGAGAGAGAGAGAGAGAGAGGATCGCGCTATTCGTCACCCTGGGTGAGGAATAGTTTATTCTTCACCCCCTCTATTTTACCATCAATGCATCGTAATTTTACGTTTCGTAAGTTTTGTCTTATTTCCGACGCAAAAAGAGACCGTAAAAAAATATATAATCGCCGTAAAAAATATTTTATGTTATGTAAAATTACAAACGTAAAAACATAGTCTAAAATACACATAAACTGTAAATTTTCTTGTCTTATGACCTATATTTTTATTTTTTTATGTCAAATTTTACGTAGTGAATCAATAGAAATGTAACTATTTGAATTCCAAACATAATTTAATTATGAAATGATCGTAAGATTACCTTAGGTGAAGAATAACTTATTCTACACCCTGGATGATGAATAGTAACACTATATATATATATATAATATATATATATATATATATATATATATATGACTCATTTTTTGTACTCTTGGGAGTATGTACTCCCATCTTCAATATACCTCGTATATGCATTGATTATACCTTTATCATTCTCAATATACTTCATTAAATATTTTAAGATACCTCAATACAAGTTTTGTTAAAAAAAATATCATTTACGACCTACTTTTTGCAATATACCTTTTTCACGTACAAACAAATCAGTATATACGTAAACCTTTGAAAATATGAGGCACACATGATTTTTTTCATGAAATCCATTTTAGGGTATCTAGTAATTATTAATGAAGTATATTAAAAATATATATATAGGAAAATGGTTGTGTACTCCTGGGAGTACGTACTCCCGCTCCTCATATACCACATAGATGAATCTTTTATACCTTTTTATTATTTTTAATATACTTCATTAGTAATTATTAGATACCCCAAAATGAGTTTCATGAAAAATTCATGTGAGTCTATGTATTTTTAAATATTTACGTATATACTGATGTGTTTGTACGTGAAAAGGTATATTACAAAAAGTACGTCGCAGATGATATTTTTTCAACTAAACTCATATTGGGGTATCTTAGAATATTTAATGAAGTATATTGAGAATAATAAAGAGGTATAATTAATGCGTATATGAGGTATATTGAGGATGGGAGTACATACTCCCAAGAGTACAGAAGAGGAGTCCTTATATATATATATATATATATATATATATATATATATATATATACTCTATTAATAACCCAGGGTGAAGAATAAGAAATTCTTCGCCCCGGTCCAAACCGAACCTTGGTCTGGTTAAGCAAATCTGAACCAATATAAATTTTTGTTCCACTGCGGTAAATTTACGTTGATGGGAGCGGTTGGCTCGTAGGAGGTATCCCACCCCCGTACCGTTATTTTCTCTATGCCCTGCAAAAAAAAAACTTTTCTAATCAGCTGCGAGCGGCGGGTGGGCTCATCACCGTTCCTCTCCCCGATCCCTCATCATTGACGGTTGCGGAGGCCGCGGCAGCTACGGCGACGACAACGGTGCCGGAGGGACGACCTGGAGGCGAGGGCTACTCCCATGTCTCATGCGTGGATTACTCTTTACTTAGCCGTGTGCGGTGCCCCCCTCCACCATATTCCACCTCGGTCATATTATAGCGGTGCTTAGGCGAAGCCCTGCGACGGTTGAACATCAAGATCGTCACCACGCTGTTGTGCTGACGTAACTCCTCCCCAAAGCTTTGCTGGATCGGAGCCCGGGGAGCGTCATCGAGCTGAACGTGTGCCAAGAACTCGGAGGTGCCGGAGTAACGGTGCTTGGATCGGTTGGACCGGGAAGACGTACGACTACTTCCTCTACGTTGCGTCAACGCTTCCGCTTCGGTCTACGAGGGTACGTAGACAACACTCTCCCCTCTCGTTGCTATGCATCACCATGATCTTGCATGTGCGTAGGAAATTTTTTGAAATTACTGCGTTCCCCAACAGTGGCGTCCGAGCCTAGGTTTTATGGTTTGATGTTATATGCACGAGTAGAACACAAGTGAGTTGTGGGCGATATAAGTCATACTGCTTACCAGCATGTCATACTTTGGTTCGGCGGTATTGTTGGATGAAGCGGCCCGAACCGACATTACACGTACGCTTACCCGAGACTGATTCTATCGCCGTGCTTTGCACACAGGTGGCTGGCGGGTGTCAGTTTCTCCAACTTTAGTTGAACCGAGTGTGGCTACGCCCGGTCCTTGCGAAGGTTAAAACAGCACCAACTTGACAAACTATCGTTGTGGTTTTGATGCGTAGGTAAGATTGGTTCTTGCTTAAGCCCGTAGCAGCCACGTAAAACTTGCAACAAACAAAGTAGAGGACGTCTAACTTGTTTTTGCAGGGCATGTTGTGATGTGATATGGTCAAGACATGATGCTAAATTTTATTGTATGAGATGATCATGTTTTGTAACCAAGTTATCGGCAACTGGCAGGAGCCATATGGTTGTCGCTTTATTGTATGCAATGCGATCGCGCTGTAATGCTTTACTTTATCACTAAGCGATAGCGATAGTCGTGGAAGCATAAGATTGGCGAGACGACAACGATGCTACGATGGAGATCAAGGTGTCGCGCCGGTGACGATGGTGATCATGACGGTGCTTCGGAGATGGAGATCACAGGCACAAGATGATGATGGCCATATCATATCACTTATATTGATTGCATGTGATGTTTATCTTTTATGCATCTTATCTTGCTTTGATTGACGGTAGCATTATAAGATGATCTCTCACTAAATTATCAAGAAGTGTTCTCCCTGAGTATGCACCGTTGCGAAAGTTCTTCGTGCTAAGACACCACGTGATGGTCGGGTGTGATAGGCTCTACGTTCAAATACAACGGGTGCAAAACAGTTGCACACGCGGAATACTCAGGTTATACTTGACGAGCCAAGCATATACATATATGGCCTCGGAACACAGAGACCAAAAGGTCGAGCGTGAATCATATAGTAGATATGATCAACATAGTGATGTTCACCAATGAAACTACTCCATCTCACGTGATGATCGAACATGGTTTAGTTGATTTGGATCACGTAATCACTTAGAGGATTAGAGGGATGTCTATCTAAGTGGGAGTTCTTAAGTAATATGATTAATTGAACCTAAATTTATCATGAACTTAGTACCTAATAGTATCTTGCTTATGTATGTTTGATTGTAGATAGATGGCCTGTGCTGTTGTTCCGTTGAATTTTAATGCGTTCCTTGAGAAAGCAAAGTTGAAAGATGATGGTAGCAATTACATGGACTGGGTCCGTAACTTGAGGATTATCCTCATTGCTACACAGAAGAATTACGTCCTGGAAGCACCGCTGGGTGCCAGGCCTGCTGCTGGAGCAACACCAGATGTTATGAACGTCTGGCAGAGCATAGCTGATGACTACTCGATAGTTCAATGTGCCATGCTTTACGGCTTAGAACCGGGACTTCAACAACGTTTTGAACGTCATGGGGCATATGAGATGTTCCAGGAGTTGAAGTTAATATTTCAAACAAATGCCCGGATTGAGAGATATGAAGTCTCCAATAAGTTCTATAGCTGCAAGATGGAGGAGAACAGTTCTGTCAGTGAGCATATACTCAAAATGTCTGGGTATAATAATCACTTGATTCAAATGGGAGTTAATCTTCCAGGTGATTGCGTCATTGACAGAATTCTCCAATCATTGCCACCAAGCTACAAGAGCTTCGTGATGAACTATAATATGCAAGGGATGAATAAGACTATTCCCGAGCTCTTCGCAATGCTGAAAGCTGCGGAGGTAGAAATCAAGAAGGAGCATCAAGTGTTGATGGTCAACAAGACCACTAGTTTCAAGAAAAAGGGCAAAGGGAAGAAGAAGGGGAACTTCAAGAAGAACAGCAAGCAAGTTGCTGCTCAAGAGAAGAAACCCAAGTCTGGACCTAAGCCTGAAACTGAGTGCTTCTACTGCAAGCAGACTGGTCACTAGAAGCGGAACTGCCCCAAGTATTTGGCGGATAAGAAGGATGGCAAGGTGAACAAAGGTTATATTTGATATACATGTTATTGATGTGTACTTTACTAGTGTTTATAGCAACCCCTCAGTATTTGATACTAGTTCAGTTGCTAAGATTAGTAACTCGAAATGGGAGTTGCAGAATAAACAGAGACTAGTTAAGGATGAAGTGACGATGTGTGTTGGAAATGGTTCCAAGATTGATATGATCATCATCGCACACTCCCTATAATTTCGGGATTAGTGTTGAACCTAAATAAGTGTTATTTGGTGTTTGCGTTGAGCATGAATATGATTTGATCATGTTTATTGTAATACGGTTATTCATTTAAGTAAGAGAATAAATTGTTGTTCTGTTTACATGAATAAAACCTTATATGGTTACACACCCAATGAAAATAGTTCGTTGGATCTCGATCGTAGTGATACACATAATCATAATATTGAAACCAAAAGATGCAAAGTTAATAATGATAGTGCAACTTATTTGTGGCACTGCCGTTTAGGTCATATTGGTGTAAAGCGCATGAAGAAACTCCATGCTGATGGGCTTTTGGAATCACTTGATTATGAATCAGTTGATGCTTGCGAACCATGCCTCATGGGCAAGATGACTAAGACTCTGTTCTTCGGAACAATGGAGCGAGCAACAGATTTGTTGGAAATCATACATACTGATGTATGTGGTCCGATGAATATTGAGGCTCGCGACAGGTATCATTATTTTCTGATCTTCACAGATGATTTGAGCAGATATGAGTATATCTACTTGATGAAACATAAGTCTGAAACATTTGAAAAGTTCAAAGAATTTCAGAGTGAAGTGAAAAATCATCGTAACAAGAAAATAAAGTTTCTACGATCTGATCGTAGAGAAGAGTATTTGAGTTACGAGTTTGGTCTTCAGTTAAAAACAATGTGAAATAGTTTCACTACTCACGCCACCTGGAACACCACAATGTAATGGTGTGTCCGAACGTCATAACCGTACTTTATTAGATATGGTGCGATTTATGATGTCTCTTACCGATCTACCACTATCATTTTGGGGTTATGCATTAGATACAGCTGCATTCACGTTAAATAGGGCACCATCTAAATCCGTTGAAACAACATCGTATGAACTATGGTTTGGCAAGAAACCTAAGCTGTCGTTTCTTAAAGTTTGAGGTTGCAATGCTTATGTGAAAAAATTTCAACCTGATAAGCTCAAACCCAAATCGTAGAAGTGCGTCTTCATAGGATACCAAAAAGAAAATGTTGGGTACACCTTCTATCACAGATCCGAAGGCAAGATATTCGTTGCTTTGAATGGATCCTTTCTAGAGAAGGAATTTCTCTCGAAAGAAGTGAGTGGGAGGAAAGTAGAACTTGATGAGGTAACTGTACCTGCTCCCTTATTGGAAAGTAGTTCATCACAGAAATCTGTTCCTGTGACTACTAGACCGATTAGTGAGGAAGCTAATGATGATGATCATGTAACTTCAGATCAAGTTACTACCGAACCTCGTAGGTAAAATCAGAGTGAGATCCGCACCAGAGTGGTATGGTAATCCAGTTCTGGAGGTCATGTTACTTGACCATGACGAGCCTACGAACTATGAGGAAGCGATGATGAGCCCAGATTCCGCGAAATGGTTTGAGGCCATGAAATCTGAGATGGGATCCATATATGAGAACAAAGTGTGGACTTTGGTTGACTTGCCCGATGACCGGCAAGCCATAGAAAATAAATGGATCTTCAAGAGGAAGACGGACGCTGATAGTAGTGTTACTATCTACAAAGCTAGAATTGTCGCAAAAAGGTTTTCGACAAGTTCAAGGTGTTGACTACGATGAGAGTTTCTCACTCGTATCTATGCTCAAGTCTGTCCGAATCATGTTAGCAATTGCTGCATTTTATGAAATCTGGCAAATGGATAAACAAAATTGCATTCCTTAATGGATTTCTTAAAGAAGAGTTGTATATGATGCAACCAGAAGGTTTTGTCAATCCTAAAAGTGTTACAAAATATGCAAGCTCCAGCGATCCATCTGTGGACTGGTGCAAGCATCTCGGAGTTGGAATATGCGCTTTGATGAGATGATCAAAGTATATAGTTTTATACAGACTTGTGGTGAAGTCTATATTTACAAGAAAGTGAGTGGGAGCACTACAGCATTTCTGACAAGTATATGTGAATGACATATTATTGATCGGAAATAATGTAGAATTATTCTGCAAAGCATAAATGAGTGTTTGAAAGAAGTTTTTCAAAGAAAGACCTCGGCGAAGCTGCTTACATATTAAGCATCAAGATCTATATGAAGGAAATATGCCCTAGAGGCAATAATAAAGTTATTATTTATTTCCTTATATTATGATAAAAGTTTATTATTCATGCTAGAATTGTATTAACCGGAAACATAATACATGTGTGAATACATAGACAAACAGAGTGTCACTAGTATGCCTCTACTTGACTAGCTCGTTAATCAAAGATGGTTATGTTTCCTGACCATGAACAAAGAGTTGTCATTTGATTAACGGGATCACATCATTAGTTGAATGATCTGATTGACATGACCCATTCCATTAGCTTAGCACCCGATCGTTAGTATGTTGCTATTGCTTTCTTCATGACTTATACATGTTCCTATGACTATGAGATTATGTAACTCCCGTGTGCCGGAGGAACACTTTGTGTGCTACCAAACGTCACAACTTAACTGGGTGATTATAAAGGTGCTCTACAGGTGTCTCCAAAGGTACATGTTGGGTTGACGTATTTCGAGATTAGGATTTGTCACTCCGATCGTCGGAGAGGTATCTCTGGGCCCTCTCGGTAATGCACATCACTTAAGCCTTGCAAGCATTGCAACTAATGAGTTAGTTGCGGGATGATGTATTACGGAACGAGTAAAGAGACTTGCCGGTAATGAGATTGAACTAGGTATTGGATACCGACGATCGAATCTCGGGCAAGTAACATACCGATGACAAAGGGAACAACGTATGTTGTTATGCGGTCTGACCGATAAAAGATCTTCGTAGAATATGTAGGAACCAATATGGGCATCCAGGTCCCGCTATTGGTTATTGACCGGAGACGTGTCTCGGTCATGTCTACATTGTTCTCAAACCCGTAGGGTCCGCACGCTTAAGGTTTCGATGACAGTTATATTATGAGTTTATGCGTTTTGATGTACCGAAGGTTGTTCGGAGTCCCGGATGTGATCACGGACATGATGAGGAGTCTTGAAATGGTCGAGACATAAAGATTGATATATTGGAAGCCTATGTTTGGATATCGGAAGTGTTCCGGGTGAAATCGGGATTTTACCGGAGTACCGGGAGGTTACCGGAACCCCCCGGGAGATATATGGGCCTTAGTGGGCCTTAGTGGAAGAGAGGAGCGGTAGCCAGAGATGGGCCGCGCGCCCCTCCCCTCCCTTGGTCCGAATAGGACAAGGAGAGGGGGCCGCCCCCCCCTTCCTCCTCTCTCTCCTCCGCGAATCCTATTCCAACTAGGAAAAGGGGGAAGTCCTACTCCCGGAGGGAGTAGGACTCCTCCTGGCGCGCCTCCTCTTGGCCGGTCGCCCCCCCCCTTTGAGCCTTTATATACGGAGGCAGGGGCACCCCCTAGAGACACAAGTTGATCCACGTGATCATATTCTTAGCCGTGTGCGGTGCCTCCTTCCACCATAGTCCTCGATAATATTGTAGCAGTGCTTAGGCGAAGCCCTGCGACATTAGTACATCAAGATCGTCACCACGCCGTCGTGCTGACGGAACTCTTCCTCGACACTTTGCTGGATCGGAGTCCGGGGATCGTCATCGAGCTGAACGTGTGCTAGAACTCGGAGGTGCCGTAGTTTCGGTGCTTGATCGGTCGGGCCGTGAAGACGTACGACTACATCAACCAAGTTAACGCTTCCGTTGTCGATCTACAAGGGTACGTAGATCACACTCTCCCCTCTCGTTGCTATGCATCACCATGATCTTGCGTGTGCGTAGGAAATTTTTTGAAATTACTACGTTCCCCAACAGTGGCATCCGAGCCTAGGTTTTATGTGTTGATGTTATATGCACGAGTAGAACACAAGTGAGTTGTGGGCGATATAAGTCATACTGCTTACCAGCATGTCATACTTTGGTTCGGCGGTATTGTTGGACGAAGCGGCCCGGACCGACATTACGCGTACGCTTACGCGAGACCGGTTCTCCCGACGTGCTTTGCACATAGGTGGCTTGCGGGTGACAGTTTCTCCAACTTTAGTTGAACCGAGTGTGGCTACGCCCGGTCCTTGCGAAGGTTAAAACAGCACCAACTTGACAAACTATCGTTGTGGTTTTGATGCGTAGGTAAGATTGGTTCTTGCTTAAGCCTGTAGCAGCCACGTAAAACTTGCAACAACAAAGTAGAGGACGTCTAACTTGTTTTTGCAGGGCATGTTGTGATGTGATATGGTCAAGACATGATGCTAAATTTTATTGTATGAGATGATCATGTTTTGTAACCGAGTTATCGGCAACTGGCAGGAGCCATATGGTTGTCGCTTTATTGTATGCAATGCGATCGCGCTGTAATGCTTTACTTTATCACTAAGCGATAGCGATAGTCGTGGAAGCATAAGATTGGCGAGACGACAACGATGCTACGATGGAGATCAAGGTGTCGCGCCGGTGACGATGGTGATCATGACGGTGCTTCGGAGATGGAGATCACAGGCACAAGATGATGATGGCCATATCATATCACTTATATTGATTGCATGTGATGTTTATCTTTTATGCATCTTATCTTGCTTTGATTGACGGTAGCATTATAAGATGATCTCTCACTAAATTATCAAGAAGTGTTCTCCCTGAGTATGCACCGTTGCGAAAGTTCTTCGTGCTAAGACACCACGTGATGGTCGGGTGTGATAGGCTCTACGTTCAAATACAACGGGTGCAAAACAGTTGCACACGCGGAATACTCAGGTTATACTTGACGAGCCAAGCATATACATATATGGCCTCGGAACACAGAGACCAAAAGGTCGAGCGTGAATCATATAGTAGATATGATCAACATAGTGATGTTCACCAATGAAACTACTCCATCTCACGTGATGATCGAACATGGTTTAGTTGATTTGGATCACGTAATCACTTAGAGGATTAGAGGGATGTCTATCTAAGTGGGAGTTCTTAAGTAATATGATTAATTGAACCTAAATTTATCATGAACTTAGTACCTAATAGTATCTTGCTTATGTATGTTTGATTGTAGATAGATGGCCTGTGCTGTTGTTCCGTTGAATTTTAATGCGTTCCTTGAGAAAGCAAAGTTGAAAGATGATGGTAGCAATTACATGGACTGGGTCCGTAACTTGAGGATTATCCTCATTGCTACACAGAAGAATTACGTCCTGGAAGCACCGCTGGGTGCCAGGCCTGCTGCTGGAGCAACACCAGATGTTATGAACGTCTGGCAGAGCATAGCTGATGACTACTCGATAGTTCAATGTGCCATGCTTTACGGCTTAGAACCGGGACTTCAACAACGTTTTGAACGTCATGGGGCATATGAGATGTTCCAGGAGTTGAAGTTAATATTTCAAACAAATGCCCGGATTGAGAGATATGAAGTCTCCAATAAGTTCTATAGCTGCAAGATGGAGGAGAACAGTTCTGTCAGTGAGCATATACTCAAAATGTCTGGGTATAATAATCACTTGATTCAAATGGGAGTTAATCTTCCAGGTGATTGCGTCATTGACAGAATTCTCCAATCATTGCCACCAAGCTACAAGAGCTTCGTGATGAACTATAATATGCAAGGGATGAATAAGACTATTCCCGAGCTCTTCGCAATGCTGAAAGCTGCGGAGGTAGAAATCAAGAAGGAGCATCAAGTGTTGATGGTCAACAAGACCACTAGTTTCAAGAAAAAGGGCAAAGGGAAGAAGAAGGGGAACTTCAAGAAGAACAGCAAGCAAGTTGCTGCTCAAGAGAAGAAACCCAAGTCTGGACCTAAGCCTGAAACTGAGTGCTTCTACTGCAAGCAGACTGGTCACTAGAAGCGGAACTGCCCCAAGTATTTGGCGGATAAGAAGGATGGCAAGGTGAACAAAGGTATATGTGATATGCATGTTATTGATGTGTACCTTACTAATGCTCGCAGTAGCACCTGGGTATTTGATACTGGTTCTGTTGCTAATATTTGCAACTCGAAACAGGGACTACGGATTAAGCGAAGATTGGCTAAGGACGAGGTGACGATGCGCGTGGGAAACGGTTCCAAAGTCGATGTGATCGCAGTCGGCACGTTACCTCTACATCTACCTTCGGGATTAATATTAGACCTAAATAATTGTTATTTGGTGCCAGCGTTAAGCATGGACATTATATCTGGATCTTGTTTGATGCGAGACGGTTATTCATTTAAATCAGAGAATAATGGTTGTTCTATTTATATGAGTAATATCTTTTATGGTCATGCACCCTTGAAGAGTGGTCTATTCTTATTGAATCTCGATAGTAGTGACACACATATTCATAATGTTGAAGCCAAAAGACACAGAGTTGATAATGATGGTGCAACTTATTTGTGGCACTGCCGTTTAGGTCATATCGGTGTAAAGCGCATGAAGAAACTCCATACTGATGGACTTTTGGAACCACTTGATTATGAATCACTTGGTACTTGTGAACCGTGCCTCATGGGCAAGATGACTAAAACACCATTCTCCGGTACTATGGAGAGAGCAACAGATTTGTTAGAAATCATACATACAGATGTATGTGGTCCGATGAATATTGAGGCTCGTGGCGGATATCGTTATTTTCTCACCTTCACAGATGACTTAAGCAGATATGGGTATATCTACTTAATGAAACATAAGTCTGAAACATTTGAAAAGTTTAAAGAATTTCAGAGTGAAGTTGAAAATCATCATAACAAGAAAATAAAGTTTCTACGATCTGATCGTGGAGGAGAATATTTGAGTTACGAGTTTGGTGTACATTTGAAACAATGCGGAATAGTTTCGCAACTCACGCCACCCGGAACACCACAGCATAATGGTGTGTCCGAACGTCGTAATCGTACTTTACTAGATATGGTGCGATCTATGATGTCTCTTACTGATTTACCGCTATCGTTTTGGGGTTATGCTTTAGAGACGGCCGCATTCGCGTTAAATAGGGCACCATCAAAATCCGTTGAGACGACGCCTTATGAACTATGGTTTGGCAAGAAACCAAAGTTGTCGTTTCTGAAAGTTTGGGGCTGCGATGCTTATGTGAAAAAGCTTCAACCTGATAAGCTCGAACCCAAATTGGAGAAATGTGTCTTCATAGGATATCCAAAGGAGACTATTGGATACACCTTCTATCACAGATCCGAAGGCAAGACTTTTGTTGCTAAGTTCGGAAACTTTCTGGAGAAGGAGTTTCTCTCGAAAGATGTGAGTGGAAGGAAAGTAGAACTTGACGAGGTAACTGTACCTGCTCCCTTATTGGAAAGTAGTACATCACAGAAACCTGTTTCTGCGACACCTACACCAATTAGTGAGGAAGCTAATGATAATGATCATGAAACTTCAGGACAAGATACTACTGAACCTCGTAGATCAACCAGATTGAGATCCGCGCCAGAGTGGTACGGTAATCCTGTTCTGGAAGTCATGCTGCTAGATCATGATGAACCTACGAACTATGAAGAAGCGATGGTGAGCCCAGATTCCGCAAAATGGCTTGAAGCCATGAAATCTGAGACGGGATCCATGTATGAGAACAAAGTGTGGACTTTGATTGACTTGCCCGATGATCGGCAAGCAATTGAGAATAAATGGATCTTTAAGAAGAAGACTGACGCTGACGGTAATATTACTGTCTACAAAGCTCGACTTGTCGCAAAAGGGTTTTGGCAAGTTCAAGGGGTTGACTACGATGAGACCTTCTCAACCGTAGCGATGCTTAAGTCTGTCCGAATCATGTTAGCAATTGCCGCATTTTATGATTATGAAATTTGGCAGATGGATGTCAAAACTGCATTCCTGAATGGATTTCTGGAAGAAGAGTTGTATATGATGCAACCGGAAGGTTTTGTCGATCCAAAGGGAGCTAATAAAGTGTGCAAGCTCCAGCGATCCATTTATGGACTGGTGCAAGCCTCTCGGAGTTGGAATAAACGCTTTGATAGTGTGATCAAAGCATTTGGTTTTATACAGACTTTCGGAGAAGCCTGTATTTACAAGAAAGTGAGTGGGAGCTCTGTAGCATTTCTGATATTGTATGTGGATGACATATTACTGATTGGAAATGATATAGAATTTCTGGATAGCATAAAGGGATACTTGAATAAGAGTTTTTCAATGAAAGACCTCAGTGAAGCTACTTACATATTAGGCATAAAGATCTATAGAGATAGATCAAGACGCTTAATTGGACTTTCACAAAGCACATACCTTGACAAGATTTTGAAGAAGTTCAAAATGGATCAAGCAAAGAAAGGGTTCTTGCCTGTGTTACAAGGTGTGAAGTTGAGTCAGACTCAATGCCCGACCACTGCAGAAGATAGAGAGAAAATGAAAGATGTTCCCTATGCTTCAGCCATAGGCTCTATCATGTATGCAATGCTGTGTACCAGACCTGATGTGTGCCTTGCTATAAGTCTAGCAGGGAGGTACCAAAGTAATCCAGGAGTGGATCACTGGACAGCGGTCAAGAACATCCTGAAGTACCTGAAAAGGACTAAGGATATGTTTCTCGTATATGGAGGTGACAAAGAGCTCATCGTAAACGGTTACGTTGATGCAAGCTTTGACACTGATCCGGACGATTCTAAATCGCAAACCGGATACGTGTTTACATTAAACGGTGGAGCTGTCAGTTGGTGCAGTTCTAAACAAAGCGTCGTGGCGGGATCTACATGTGAAGCAGAGTACATAGCTGCTTCGGAAGCAGCAAATGAAGGAGTCTGGATGAAGGAGTTCATATCCGATCTAGGTGTCATACCTAGTGCATCGGGTCCAATGAAAATCTTTTGTGACAATACTGGTGCAATTGCCTTGGCGAAGGAATCCAGATTTCACAAAAGAACCAAGCACATCAAAAGACGCTTCAATTCCATCCGGGATCTGGTCCAGGTGGGAGACATAGAGATTTGCAAGATACATATGGATCTGAATGTAGCAGACCCATTGACTAAGCCTCTTCCACGAGCAAAACATGATCAACACCAAGGCTCCATGGGTGTTAGAATCATTACTGTGTAATCTAGATTATTGACTCTAGTGCAAGTGGGAGACTGAAGGAAATATGCCCTAGAGGCAATAATAAAGTTATTATTTATTTCCTTATATCATGATAAAAGTTTATTATTCATGCTAGAATTGTATTAACCGGAAACATAATACATGTGTGAATACATAGACAAACAGAGTGTCACTAGTATGCCTCTACTTGACTAGCTCGTTAATCAAAGATGGTTATATTTCCTGACCATGAACAAAGAGTTGTCATTTGATTAACGGGATCACATCATTAGTTGAATGATCTGATTGACATGACCCATTCCATTAGCTTAGCACCCGATCGTTTAGTATGTTGCTATTGCTTTCTTCATGACTTATACATGTTCCTATGACTATGAGATTATGTAACTCCCGTGTGCCTGAGGAACACTTTGTGTGCTACCAAATGTCACAACGTAATTGGGTGATTATAAAGGTGCTCTACAGGTGTCTCCAAAGGTACATGTTGGGTTGACGTATTTCGAGATTAGGATTTGTCACTCTGATCGTCGGAGAGGTATCTCTAGGCCCTCTCGGTAATGCACATCACTTAAGCCTTGCAAGCATTGCAACTAATGAGTTAGTTGCGGGATGATGTATTACGGAATGAGTAAAGAGACTTTCCGGTAACGAGATTGAACTAGGTATTGGATACCGACGATTGAATCTCGGGCAAGTAACATACCGATGACAAAGGGAACAACGTATGTTGTTATGCGGTCTAACCGATAAAAGATCTTCGTAGAATATGTAGGAACCAATATGGGCATCCAGGTCCCGCTATTGGTTATTGACCGGAGACGTGTCTCGGTCATTTCTACATTGTTCTCGAACCCGTAGGGTCCGCACGCTTAAGGTTTCGATGACAGTTATATTATGAGTTTATGTGTTTTGATGTACCGAAGGTTTTTCGGAGTCCCGGATGTGATCACGGACATGACGAGGAGTCTCGAAATGGTCGAGACATAAAGATTGATATATTGGAAGCCTATGTTTGGATATCGGAAGTGTTCCGGGTGAAATCGGGATTTTACCGGAGTACCGGGAGGTTACCGGAACCCCCCGGGAGATATATGGGCCTTAGTGGGCCTTAGTGGAAGAGAGGAGAGGTAGCCAGAGATGGGCCGCGCGCCCCTCCCCTCCCTTGGTCCGAATAGGACAAGGAGAGGGGGCCGGGCCCCCCTTCCTCCTCTCTCTCCTCCGCGAATCCTATTCCAACTAGGAAAGGGGGGGAAGTCCTACTCCCGGAGGGAGTAGGACTCCTCCTGGCGCGCCTCCTCTTGGCCGGCCGCCCCCCCTTTGAGCCTTTATATACGGAGGCAGGGGCACCCCCTAGAGACACAAGTTGATCCACATGATCATATTCTTAGCCGTGTGTGGTGCCTCCTTCCACCATAGTCGTCGATAATATTGTAGCAGTGCTTAGGCGAAGCCCTGCGACATTAGTACATCAAGATCGTTACCATGCCGTCGTGCTGACGGAACTCTTCCCCGACACTTTGCTGGATCGGAGTCCGGGGATCGTCATCGAGCTGAACGTGTGCTAGAACTCGGAGGTGCTGTAGTTTCGGTGCTTGATCAGTCGGGCCGTGAAGACGTACGACTACATCAACCAAGTTAACGCTTCCGTTGTCGATCTACAAGGGTACGTAGATCACACTCTCCCCTCTCGTTGCTATGCATCACCATGATCTTGCGTGTGCGTAGGAATTTTTTTGAAATTACTACGTTCCCCAACACTATAGAGATAGATCAAGACGCTTGATAAGTTTTTTCAATGAGTACATACCTTGACAAGATTTTGAAGTAGTTCAAAGTAGAACAGTCAAAGAAAGAGTTCTTGCCTGTGTTACAAGGTGTGAAATTGAGTAAGACTCAAAGCCCGACCACGGCGGAAGATAGAAAGAGAATGAAAGTCATTCCCTATGCCTCAGCCATAGGTTCTATAAAGTATGTCATGGTGTGTACCAGATCTATTGTATACCCTACACTGATGTTGGCAAGGGAGTAGAATAGTGATCTAGGAGTAGATCACTGGACAGCGGTCAAAATTATCCTTACTGGAATAAGGATATGTTTCTCGATTATGGAGGTGAAAAAAGGTTCGTCGTAAAGGGTTACATCGATACAAACTTTGACACTGATCCAGATGATTCTAAGTCTCAATCTGGATGCATATTGAAAGTGGGAGCAATTAGCTAGAGTAGCTCCGTACAGAGCATTGTTGACATAGAAATTTGCAAAATACATACGGATCTGAATATGGTAGACCCGTTGACTAAACTTCTCTCACAGGCAAAACATGATCACACCTTAGTACTCTTTGGGTGTTAATCACATAGCAATGTGAACTAGATTATTGACTCTAGTAAACCCTTTGGGTGTTGGTCACATGACGATGTGAACTATGGGTGTTAATCACATGGTGATGTGAATTATTGATGTTAAATCACATGTCGATGTGAACCAGATTATTGACTCTAGTGCAAGTGGGAGACTGAAGGAAATATGCCCTAGAGGCAATAATAAAGTTATTATTTATTTCCTTATTTCATCATAAATGTTTATTATTCTTGCTAAAATTGTATTAACCGGAAACATAATACATGTGTGAATACATAGACAAACAAAGTGTCACTAGTATGCCTCTACTTGACTAGCTCGTTAATCAAAGATGGTTATGTTTCCTAAACCATAGACATGTGTTGTCATTTGATTAACAGGATCACATCATTAGGAGAATGATGTGATTGACATGACCCATTCCATTAGCTTAGCACTCGATCGTTTAGTATGTTGCTATTGCTTTCTTCATGACTTATACATGTTCCTATGACTATGAGATTATGCAACTCCCGTTTGCCGGAGGAACACTTTGTGTGCTACCAAACGTCACAACGTAACTGGGTGATTATAAAGGTGCTCTACAGGTGTCTCCAAAGGTACATGTTGGGTTGGCGTATTTCGAGATTAGGATTTGTCACTCCGATTGTCGGAGAGGTATCTCTGGGCCCTCTCGGTAATGCACATCACATAAGCCTTGCAAGCATTGCAACTAATGAGTTAGTTGTGAGATGATGTATTACGAAACGAGTAAGGAGACTTGCCGGTAACGAGATTGAACTAGGTATTGAGATACCGACGATCAAATCTCGGGCAAGTAACATACCGATGACAAAGGGAACAACGTATGTTGTTATCCGGTCTGACCGATAAAGATCTTCGTAGATATGTAGGAACCAAGATGAGCATCCAGGTTCCGCTATTGGTTATTGACCGGAGACGTGTCTCGGTCATGTCTACATTGTTCTCGAACCGTAGGGTCCGCACGCTTAACGTTACGATGACAGTTTCATTATGAGTTTATGTATTTTGATGTACCGAAGGTTGTTTGGAGTCCTGGATGTGATCATGGACATGACGAGGAGTCTCGAAATGGTCGAGACATAAAGATCAATATATTGGAAGCCTATATTTGGATATCGGAATCGTTCCGGGTGAAATCGGGATTTTACCGGAGTACCGGGGGGTTACTGGAACCCCCCGGGCCTTATTGGGCCTACATGGGCCCTAAGGGAGAAGAGGAAAGGAGGAAAGAGGTGGCCGCGCGCCCCTCCCCTCCCTAGTCCGAATAGGACAAGGAGAGGGGGGCGGCGCCCCCCTTTCCTTTCCCTCTTCCTCCTCTTTCCCACTTCTCCTTCTCCAACTAGGAAATAAGGGAGTCCTACCCCTTGGCGCGCCCTCCTTGGCCAGCCGCCCCCTCCCCTTGGCTCCTTTATATACGGGGCAGGGGGCACCCTAGGACACACAAGTTGATCTTCGTGATCGTTCCTTAGCCGTGTGCGGTGCCCCCCTCCACCATATTCCACCTCGGTCATATTGTAGCGGTGCTTAGGCAAAGCCCTGCGACGGTTGAACATCAAGATCGTCACCACGCCGTCGTGCTGACGGAACTCCTGCCCGAAGCTTTGCTGGATCGGAGCCCGGGGAGCGTCATCGAGCTGAACGTGTGCCAAGAACTCAGAGGTGCCGGAGTAACGGTGCTTGGATCGGTTGGACCGGGAAGACGTACGACTACTTCCTCTACGTTGCGTCAACGCTTCCGCTTCGGTCTACGAGGGTACGTAGACAACACTCTCCCCTCTCGTTTCTATGCATCACCATGATCTTGCGTGTGCGTAGGAATTTTTTTGAAATTACTGTGTTCCCCAACAGTAGCGACTAGGAGACAAATAGGGCAGTGCATCGATACGGTGAGAGCTCGGCGGCGGCGACGACCTTCTCCGCGTACCTCTTCACCTCCGGCGGTCTGGTTGCCAGTAAGATCTCCCACCTCGTATTCCTTTCCCTTTCCTCCTCCATGAATTTCTGAATATTTAGGGTTAGGGTTCTTGATTTTTTGGGAACAGGGCAAAGAAGAAGGCAGAAGACCAGGAAAGGAGATGAAAGAAAAGAGGTGAGCTTGCATACTAAAGGAGGTGATGGACTTTACCTTCGCTCGACTGTAGGATCAATTCAAGGGTGCAGCTTATTTTTTTCACATTTTCTTTAGCTTTTCTGGTTTCCTTCTGTTCAATCTTTTGGAACAGAGCATATTCACAATTAGTTTAGTGGAACAGTTCATCGAAAACAGACAAGAAAGTCAAGAACCAGGGCTATCACCTTTGTCTGGATCTAAGAAGATACTCCTGCGTTATTCATCTGCAGCATCTTTTGATTCAATGATCTTGATGAAGGACACAAAAGTCTCTTTTTTAAACGTTGACTCGTCCTGAACACTACTAGTGGGGCTTCAGAACTCTCTACGTGCAGACCTGAACACTAGTGAGACATGGTAGCAATTAGCGAAATGAAAAATGTAGGATCTGGTTTTCCTTTTCCAATTCATGGAAGCACTAACCTTCTGTGAAAGTACTGCATACACCTGCAGTATACTTCTCAGGTTTCCTTCTCGGATTTTTAGAGTGAGCTTAAGGCAAATGATGAATGGTTAAGCACCTATTTATTTATACTTTTGATCTGTTGATACACAGTGAACAGAAGGATATAGCATGTCATGCTCCTATTTTATGTCGATGTAAACAAGAGATACAATCTAGTACATCGCAAGCAAGTTTGGAATATGTATTAGTTGGACATGCTCCTATTTTTTGTTGGCCCCTTATATATTACCTTCTCTCAGAATTCTTACAGTAGTTGGCGAACTTGCTGACTCCATATGATACGCTAGATTTTCGTACATGGCTCGTTGCAAACATTACATTGGTAGACACTGACCAGTTTGTTAATATTCATGAAAGTTTAGTTAGATTTATTTTAATCACCACGAGGTGCACCCTGTCCCTCATCCAGCCTATCAAACTTTGCTGATTTTTTTTTGTTTAACCCACCCACAGTGCAGGAGTAATCTTCTATAACATGAAATTTTGATTTTTCATTCAGGTTTTTGCTTGTTTGTTGTCTGTAGCATAAACCAGATGGGGGAATGTGCTTTTTTTGGCGAGTAATCATGCGATGCTAGCTGGGCTCCATAAATTTAATTTATTCCCTAGCCATGGACACTGTAAAGAATATCCACACAATCATTTTTGCTTTTGATTCTTATGTACTGGAAACTATTTTCTTTATTCACATTTAACCTATTTTCCTATCTTATATGCCCGTTTTGGCATTTTGCCTTACAATTATGTGTGTCTGACCAATTATTTGTTTCATTTTGATGACTGTTTGGTGACAAACAATGTCTTAAATAGTTACAAGACACAAACTAGTTCAATATGATCACTCCCAATATTTTACCTGGCACATTTTGATAAAAGACACGGTTTACAGTGCATTAAAACAATAGTTACAGAGTTTGGCCTTTTATCTTATTTATCTATATATTTTGGATTCATACCGTGCAGCCAGCGTGTTATGGGTTCATGTAATTCCGACGAATTTGGTACATCCAAAATATCTCTATAATATCTTTGATTTCGACATTGTTTCCAGTTTAGGGTACCAAAGCCTATTAATCATTTAAGTGTTATATGTGCTTGTGTGTTGGTGGCCTCTACCTATTTGTTGGTATACATCTGAAAACTGAAAAAACTCTGTTTTTTAGGTATGTGTTCAAGCAGACGACGGTTAATGTATGAGGGATAGGTCTTCGTATTTATGGTGGGTACGAGTAATGTTGAATCGAAAATTCCAGGACTTCTTTTACTAACACCCTGAAGCAAAATTGAGGTTTTTGTGAGAAGAAAAGTGAACCTAAAGGGTACAGTACTATTAATAGGATACTATGTTGGTTACAGCCCATGGATAACAATGTTTCAGTAGCTACAGGGATTGCTGAACAGATGAGGTTGATGTGAAATCTCTGGTCACTTGCAAATTAATCCGCTTGAAGATCAAGTTCGACAGTAGTCATTTTTCAAGTTCAGTAGTGTTCAGTTTTGAAACAGTAAGTTTTGAAATTTTCATGTTGCTGGTTACTTAGTGCTATGTGGCATTCAATTGTGTCCAAACGGATTTTATTTGTAATTTCTAGGATGGTTTTTATTACGTGAATTATTTCTCGGAACCAGTACATGAAATCTATGTATTAGAACACTTTATTATTCCACTGTTACCAAAAATTCCTTGTGCACATAATGAATTAGTTGCCCGTGTTTCTTACCGTTACCAAAATGCCTCCTACAGAATTGCGATAGCGGCCTATGTTACTTAAATCACTTGCACTATTTCATTTTTGCTAGAGACACGTTGTGCTCAGTATACAATAGAAAGAGGAATAGAACTAGTGAAATATACATGAAATAAGGAACACAGACTTATATCTAAAAAAATCAGGAAGGCCTCGCTACTGTAAGATCACCTGAGTAGCCTTATGTAAAAAAATCAAGAAAGCATTGGTACTGTAAGATTACCAAAGTGGCCATAAAATTACAGCAAGATGCGCCAGATAGGTTCCTCACCTACGGGACATATGCAAACAGTAAGATTACCTTGCACTTTTTTTATTTTACGGTGGTTTTAGTGCCGGATTTCTCTTTCCATACTATAATATTACCTCACAAGCCTGTTCTGTCCTACAGATTAAGCGTGGACACATAACCTGACTGGGGTGAGAAATATATATATAGAAACTCTATTAGTGACTCAGGGTGAAGAATAAGTAATCCCTCACCCCGGTCGATCGACCGAGCCCGTTTCATCGATGGCACCCGGCTCACGGCTCAACCGAGCGAGAAAGACTCCACGGCACCGCTTGTTGGCGAGGTAATATTCTATTTCTATCGACCTAAATTTTCTGCCCTTTTTGTCTTGACTGAAACCGATTTCTGATCGTGGGATAGCTAACCCACTACCCTATCTCCCCCGTTCCTATTCTAATTCAAGCGGTTTGACGTTGGGCAGCAGCTTACTTGCGACCTCAACATAGCAGACGGCTGCACGACGGCTTGGTTGTCGGCGGCGTGGGTTGCGGCGGCTTGGCGAGCGGTGGGGTGCACCGCCGTGGGTAACGGTGGTTAACTACGGTGGTGGTGTGCGATGGCGTGGTGCTTGGCTGTTTATCTCGGCGGGAATGTCGGCGGCGTGTGGCCTCGGTGCCAGGCAACGAGGCGGATGTTTTTTGCGGCTGTGCTTTGGGTGGTGCAAGCCAGGGCTGCATGTTGAAGTAAGAGTTGGTGTGTTCTTCTGCCATTGATCCGAGTTGCTCTTTTTTCCGTCCTTTGAGGTTTTCCAAGATGCTTAGAGCCATAGTCTATTGATTAATTTCCCTGGCCTAACGTCCTTCGTAATTAATTTACATCTGTAGTCAACTTTGTGTCTGTGTTGATATTGCTCACAACCTGTTTGTTCGAATGTCCCCAAGGCATCTTATTTTTCATCTTCAAGAATATCCATTGGGCTCTTCCATTTAGAAGCATTTTAATCTGACTCAGGTTTTGCAAATTAGTTGGATTACAGAATATTGGTTATTCTGGCAGGGCTGATATAGATAAAAGAAATGTTGTCAGCCATACGGCAGCATGCTGCATGTACTAGTATTTGTTTCTTTGATTTTACAGATGCCTAATAATTCTGGTCCTTAAACACACCTCTTTCATACCACCTTTCGGATGTGCTGTAGCTACAGATAATCTCCCTTGTCTCAATTCACTTAACCCTAGGGGAAGGATGGCATGTCTTTTTTTTAAGAACCAAACATGACTGATTCCAACTATCAATTTTTCATATTATAGTTTAACACACATAGTGGCTGACAGATCTTTACTAAATGTGAATGTGCAGAGTAATCTTCCTTGGTACTGGAACCCTATAATGAAACACTGTCAGCTTGAACACTCCAACGGTCATAAATCGTGATATGGGACAACTCAATGCATGAAACCATTGCATTGGCTTCGGAGTGCGGTGCGGATTGACGGTGGGATGGCAGGCGGTCGTGTCACGGGTGGCACTGGAAGCGCTCGGGTACATAGGAGTTCAGATTAGATAGTTGTAATTGATTTTGAGGGCTTATAAGAAAGTGTGTGTTAACTGTTTCCAAAACCTCTCTTTTTTCTTCTCTTAGGCTTGGTGATGGCTTGCGGCACCTTTTTGTGCCTTGTTAACATCATCTTCATGTAATTTGACCTTCGGTCACCCGGGGCCACCCCGTTTTCAATGAATAAGGTAGAAAATGATCTACCCTCTCTTTCAAAAAAAAAGAGAAAGTGTGTGTTTTAAATGATTACCGGTGCAAGTTGTTCTGTTTTTCTTTTCTTGATTAGTTTGTATGATTTTTTGAGTTATAAATTGTAAGCAATGTTCTTTGCTAGGTATAGTGTATATTTGGCCAACACTTGCGTTGGGCAAGCTCACTGGACAGTTAGACTTGAAGCAACCTTGATATCCATTAGTAGTATTATTGATGTTGATACATCAGCCTTCGTTTGTTGAAGGGTATGCCCTTTCCTAGTTTTTTCTTCTATTTCACTTGATCCAATTTGACTTTGCCATGTAACTGTAAAAACGTAGCCTTTTTTAGTTTGCTGTCATCTATCTTGAAACTACTTTGCCTATAGGTGTATGATGGGTTATTATAAATTTTTACTTATTTCCAATGAGTATAGTAGTTTTTCCGCAAAAAAAAACGAGTATAGTAGTTGTCCTGTTTGGTGTGTACATCAAGAGACTCCTCCTACGGAAGCCTGTCAGAACTTAGGAGCTATCCATCTTATGGTGTAACTACTGCTAGGAAACCTTAAGATTGCCATCAATGTCACAGAATCACCCTGATAAAAAATGTGTCAGATCACAAATCAACTGCGAGCTTATTTATTTTTATCTCTGTCAGAGTAACTATTATAAATTTATAGACACGCATGCTTCCCCTACGTTGCATGTTTGTTGAATGAAAAAGCATTCAGCTTGTTTGCATTTTTTCAGACAAGTGATTGAAAGGAACTAAATCATGTCATCGTGTTATCCATTTTCTATTTCAGCCATGTGGCTGTACTCCTTCGATTAACATAAGCTATAAGAAGACTCTCGAGGGTGCTGTAGCATGTGCTTATGTGATTCTTTCACTGGCCAAGACCACTGTTGAGGTATTGCTCACTTCTGACACATTTTTTTAAATTGTTATCCTAGTTATGAAACATCACCTTTTTTGTACAGATGCAGTCGCTGAAGCGGAAGTTAACCACTATCCATTGCTTACTTTGATATCCACGTACATCGAATTTGCAACATTGAGAAGATGGTTTGTATGGATGCATCAGAGCACATGTGGACTCCAAAATCTATGATATCAATGCTGTGAAGACATTGGAATATTTGCGACTTCTCCTACTAATGATATGCTGATGTACTACCAAATTTCCGGAGCTGTTTAGGGGACATTATTATAGGACCCTGCTGTTATAAAATAACTCTGAATTGGGCTTTGCTGTCTAATAAAGCATTGTTGCACCGATCTTTAAGAGTTCGTATCCATATTACACATTTATTAATCATCTTTGATACTGTTAGATTTGACTATCAGACGATATGTGCTGTGATTTTCTGGCCATGCTGGCAGTCCTCACGTCGGGGATTCAGACAATGCTGATCGTTTCTTACGTTCACGTCAATTTGTATTGTAGAATCTTTTTTACGATATATTAATGTTTCGTACGAGCATGGTTGCAACTTATTTTGAAACATTAAAGTTTCTTAGATTAGAATAAGCAGATATTTTTTAATTGCTGAACATGGGTTGGTGATTTACTTTCTTAGGGTATTTTTTTTCGAATCTTACGTTCCCAATTAGGATTCCCACGTTTCATAACTGGGAGGTTGGCAGGCTCGCGCTCCTGTGCTCACGAGGGCAACTTCTTACGTTCCCTCAGTTTTCCTTACCTTTCCATCTATGTTTCTTACGGCATGGTTTGAAGAAAAAAGCCTCACGAATGGTGGGTAGCCTCACGATGTAAATAACTCGCATGCAGAAGGTAATATTACGGTGTTCCATTTTGCTTTGCGGAACAGAGAGGTTCCCTTTTCACGCTGTATATATATATATATACTAAGCGTGCGCGTAAAACATCTTATTCTACGCGCTGGCCAAATCACGTATCCCGTACCAAGTCAGCCAACTACCCTCTAATCTGGATGTGCGCACGTTCCAGCCACCTATACCCATGATTGAACGTAAAACATGTGTATATTCTAGTAAACCGGTTGCCCCCGTTACTACACACACTCATAGACAAATTTGATCGTAAAATTATTGGGAAAAGTAGTAAACTTCTTGTATCTCTCGTAATAGGACACCACATATGGACAGGAAATATTAAGAAAGTAAAACTAGGACTAGTGTAATAAATTCATCGCTAGTTATATGCATGTGAACATAGGTGTTTACAACTATAGTAAAATATGATCAATTTATGATAATTGTTAAGGGAGAAATAATTAACATGTCTAACTTTCTATCTAGCCTGCCATTATAGAATATAATCAATATATGGTAAATTTTGAAGGAGAATTATAATGTCTAACTTGCTCAACCATTTGGGTTAAAATGATAAAACAATTATGACTCAAATTTGCAGGAGATCTAATAGTAAACACTACCATGTGTTTTCTAGTAAACATGTCAGACACTATCACACCTTCCCTTGTGTGGAGATCTAGTGGTAATATACTTAGTGTTTGGTAGTAAAAGCATTACGAGCCGCCGGGAAAACTTGATTACTAAGTTCATTAACTCATTACTAAGTGCAAATTGACCTAATCATAGTAGTCGCGGGAGGCGTGTGTAATGATTTTAGTTCCATTACCATATATGCTTATATTTTTTACCATGGAAAATGGTAATTAAGAGCCATGGGTAGTAGTGTGGTTGCGTCCAATTTGGTAAACCTACTTTTCCCATTACCATATTTGCTATCTGCTTTACCGTCATTAGCAAATACATCCCCACGGGACGGAGCTAGGGCACTACCAGCAATAACAGAATTAAACCCGTTACTATTTTTCTGCAAGTGTTTTACCATCAATTGCTAAAGTGCGGGGCTGGTGGCGTTGGACTTGCGCCGAACGGGTAATTGGGGCGGCCGGAGCGTATGATTACTGGTTTTACGCGCTCGCTTAGTTTAGAGCCACCGTATATATATGAACTCCTCTTTTGTACTCTCAAGAGTATGTACTCCCACCCTCAATGGATAAGGTTTAAAGGTGTGGACGTGCTAATTATTAGAAAAGAGTAACTAATTTATTTTGCATGCGTAGCTACTCCCTAGAAAGAAGAAACACTGCATGCTAATCTATTTGTCTAATCCGGTTGTTAATTGTTGGACGAGGCTATACTACTTTGATCTTACCGTATTGAGTATTACACCTTTTCTATTTTTATAGATATGGGAGTGTATGCTACTGTCGTGAGATGGTATATACTCAATTTTCCTACGGAATAGTATATACTACATTTCTTTTTGAAGAAGTATATGCTTCTTTTTTATTGAAGTGTATAGACCTCGTCTTTTGTGAGGAAGTATATACTACACCCAGTGATTTTGTACAGCTTCATTTATTAGGAAATACATTCTTAATATCTTATGGGAGAGTATGCAACACATTGTTTGTGAGGAAGTACACTTTTCAATTTTATGAGAGAGATCATATACTACATGGCTTGTGGGTAATATACTTCATTTTTTACACTAGTATACGCTACTTTTTAAAAAGAAGTACATAATACATCATCTGTGAGAAAAAATATGTCTTCCTTTTACAAGAGAGTATATACTGCAAAAATGTGATTGAGTATATATGTTATTTTTATATTCAAGAGTATATATGACATTATTTATGAATTATTTACTTTTTTATTAAAGAGTATATACTGTGTTATTAGAAAAATAAAAACAATATGTTCAGCTGGCATAAGAATATATTCACCAAACAAGAGATATGTATGTCTCTCGCAAAAAGAAAAAGAGTATATATATGCACGTAAGAAGAAGTATGCACGCCTTTGATCACCGGTAACAAAAATGGCGCTATTGCATAAGTGCAAAGAAACCTGCTATGGCCATTCCATTTATACAGTACATGACAAGGCACTCATGTATATGCATCATATCGCTGGCTATATGAATACATTCATATTTGCGTCGCGACATGTGCCGGATTACAGTAGATCAGACCCGCCACCGGTTGCGGACCTGCCGTCGTCTTCGCGCTGCACCCTTGGACATCGATGCTCATCATACGGAAACTGCATGGTAGATACAACATTCATCACTTCTACGGACCACAAAAATGATAAAAGAAAACTGCTTGTAGAAATCATGTACGATAGATACAAAAAATTACTTACTTGAGGTCAACAACTAGAGGATGGTCGGTGACCAAGAACAGCATGCGTACGATGGCCTCCGCCACTTACCCCACGAAAAAGATTGTCTGCTGTTGGAGAGATGGAGAAGTTGTCTTCAGAATCAGAGCTGGCCCCCAATTAATAACACAAGAATCTTTCTCTAGAATAAAATGGATCAAAGCTCCTCATATATTAGATCGGATCCTATTTTGTATTCCTCAAAAGATTTGGAACAGATCGAATCCTAATTCTCCAAAGACAGGATCAAATCAATAAGAGGATGAGCCGCTGCCAATGGTGGTTGTCGCCGAGCGAGCTCCTTCTTTTCGAGGCCGTTGTAGTCCGCCGCCGCCGAGCCAGCCGTTGCCGCTGCCGCTGTATGACGCAAATGAGACGACAGGTCAGATGGATAAGATCTCATACTAATAAGAAGGTCCAACGACACATATAAAAACAACTGGAAAATAGGAGCAATTAGTTTGTTCGTTTCAGGTGAACTCTATCGGCGTTCTGGGAACGGGGGTCCCCAGACTTGCCTGCCTGCGGCCTGCGGCGTGGTTCAAAGGAGGCCCAGCATGGCCTATCTTCATCAACGCAAGACTCAAGACCCTCGCGAGGAGCCAAGCCTCGCGAGGCGGACGACACGGAGCTTCCTCAGGCACGGCCTCGTCAGACTGGCTCGCGAGGAGGCGGAGAGATCAAGGCGGGGTACCTCGCGAGGTGCCCGTGACGCAAGCCATGACGACTCAGGGTGCCAGGCGAGCGCCAGCGCGCGCAGCGTCCTTCTTTCCTCTTTGGTGCAAAGGGGGCAAGCGCAGCCGCGGAGTACCGAGGCATCAGGCAAAGGTTGTCATTTCGATGCAACGAGACCAAGACCAGGAGGACTACGAGACGGAGGTCACCATGGAGCCCAGGACGACGTCATCACCAGAGCTTTGCGCAGGCGAAGACTGCTTTTGTCAGGATAGTTGATGCTTGCTGTCCCCCTTCAAATTAGCCCGCCATTGTTGGCTCCCTTCCCGCTCGATATTTGGGAAGAGGACCAGGGCGTCTATAAATAGGACCAGCCGCCTATAGAGCAAGGGGGCGAAAAGAGAGAGAGGGGATCGAAACCAGAGTGAGGGAGAGAGAGAAGGGTGACCGAACTCCTCCTAGCAGTTCATCGCCCCAGCCAAGAACAGACCCTCGGGAGGCTGTTCTTCCTTGTATTGTTCATCATCATCAGCCCCAGGAGGCAATCCACCAACCACACACTGGAGTAGGGTATTACACCACAACGGTGGCCCGAACCAGTATAAATCTTGCGTCCCTTGTGCAGTTCTTTTAGTAGTTTAGATCTTTGCAAGACGGGGAGGTAGAAGGCGTAATCTCCGCGCGCACCCCAGTGTTCGAACCTTAAGGGTCTGCCGGAACCAGAAATCCGACATTTGGCGCGCCAGGTAGGGGTGCGCCGGAATTCGTCGTCCACCACCCCGCTCTCCTCCGACCGTCGCATCCATGTCCGACGCACGTCGGGCCCGCGCCGAGCGCCGGGCCGCCATCGCTTCTCGCGTCGCGCAGACGGCGCCTGTCGGCGGCCGTCCTCGCCGTTCTCCATCGCCCGCCGTCAACACCGCCACCGGCCCGGCGGGGGGCGAGCAGCAAGCGTCGTCCCAGCATCCCTCCGTGCGGCAAGACGGCCACACTGCTACTCCATCGCTCGCGCCCGCTGTTTCTTCGTCCCGCGCGCTCCGCGCACCCATGGAAGCTCGAGCTGTGCTCCTCGCGGCAAATGAGCTCCTGCGCTACCGTCCCGTCGACGACGTCTACGAGGAGTGGCTCGACCGCGTCGCCGAGCTTGTCCGCGCCGCAGGGGGCTCTCCTGCGCCGTCCCATCATGCTACACCAATACCCCCTGTCGTCGCGGCCCTCCTGGGCGGCTCGCAGGCGCCGCCCACAAGTCATCATGTCAAGCCGTTCATCCTTCGGGTCAGCGCCGCTTCCACGCAGCAGGGGGCTCCCCCGGATCGGACGGCGCCCGAGATTGGCCTGACCTTCGGCTCGAAGGACCACCCCTTCAACTCGGCCAGCTCGGGCGCACTCCCCATGTTGTGCACCCCCACCATCTGCCAGGTGGCCGTCACCAGGACCCTCGTTGATGGCGGCGCGGGCCTCAGCGTGCTCTCGGTCGAGGCCTTCAACCTCCTCCGCATACCTCTGGAACGGCTGCGACCCAGCCGGCCCTTCTCAGGCGTCAGGGGCAAGCCATCCAGTTCCTTGGGGCAGATCCGGCTCCCAGTGACCTTCGGCACCTACGACAACTTCCGCACGGAGTTGGTCGACTTCGACATCGCCCCCATCGGCCTCCCCTACAACGCCATCCTTGGCTACCCAGCGCTGGCCCAATTTATGGCCGCGACGCACCCGGCGTACAACCTCATGAAGATGCCCGGGAGCAACGGTATCCTCACTGTGCACGGGGACACCAGGGACGCGCTGCGGGCGCTCAAACTTGCTTTCAAGACGGCGGCGTCGGCACTGCACGCCGACTTGGAGACCCCCGAGGCCAAGGGGGCTGCGCCCGCCAAGAAGAAGCAGTTGTTCACCCAAGACAAGGCGGAAACCAAGCAGATACCCATCGATGAGGACGGGTCCACCAACGCCACTTTTACCATAGGTGCCCACCTCAAACCCGAGCAGGAGGAGGCCCTGGTCAGGTTCCTGCGCGCAAACAAGAAGGTGTTCGCTTGGGAGCCGGACCAGCTGGCAGGGATCCCCAGAAGTGTAATCGAGCACCACCTCAACGTGTGCCTCAACGTGCGCCCTGTGAAGCATAAGGCCAGGCGGCAGTCCACAGAAAAGCAGGCCTTCATCGTCCAGTAGACCCGCAAATTAGAGGCCGCTGGGGTCATCCGCGAGGTCCGATACCCAGATTGGTTGGCCAACCCTATCGTTGTGCAAAAGAAGGGAGGGAAGGAGCGTATGTGTGTCGACTTCACCAACCTCAACAAAGCATGCCCGCAAGATCCGTTCCCGCTCCCCCGCATTGACCAGATCGTCGATTCCACTGCGGAATGCGACTTGTTATGCTTCCTGGATGCCTTCTCTGGGTATCACCAGATCAAGATGGCGGCAGAAGACGTCGAGAAGACGGCCTTCCTGACCCCGTGTGGGGTATACTGCTACACGTGCATGCCATTTGGGCTGCGTAACGCAGGGGCGACCTTCCAGCGGCTGATGCACATCACCTTGGGCCCGCAGCTCGGGAAGAATGTTGAAGCTTACGTCGATGACATCGTGGTAAAATCTCGGGAGGCCGGGACCTTGATACAGGATCTGGAGGAAACCTTCGCGGGCCTCAACGCAGTGAACCTACGGCTCAACCCAGAGAAGTGTGTGTTCGGAGTCCCCTCGGGCAAGCTCTTGGGTTTCCTCGTGTCCCACCGGGGCATCGAGGCTAACCCGGAGAAGGTCAAGGTGGTGGAAGACATGAGCCCGCCAAAGACCCTCAGAGAAACGCAGAAGCTCACGGGGCGCGTGACCGCGCTAGGGCGCTTCATCTCCAAGTTAGGAGAGCGAGCCCTGCCCTTCTTCCAGCTAATGAAGAAAAAGGGGCCCTTCGAGTGGACTGAAGAGGCCGACAGGGCGTTCCAGGATCTCAAGAGATATCTGACCAGCCCACCGGTCATGGTGGCACCGCGCCCTCAGGAGCCCCTGGTGCTTTACCTCGCCGCCACTCCTTACTCCGCCAGCGCAGCCTTGGTGGCCATCAGAGAGGAGCACCGAGTCAGAACCACGGTAGCAGCCCAGGACAAGGCAGAACAGGAATAAGGAAGGCCTACAGAAACCACCACCGTAGCTGAGGAGGATCAGCCGCCGCAGAGGGACGCACCAGAGGCGGAAGAAGCCCCTCTTCCAAACGGCCAGTCTCAGGAGGCCTCATTGCCTCAAGAGGCACCGCTGTATCTGGAAGGAGCCACCAGCACCGACGCACCCCCGCCTCGTTGAGCACCCAGTGTACTTCGTCAGCACGGTGCTGCGGGATGCAAGGGCACGGTACCCTATGCCTCAGAAACTCCTCCTTGCGCTACTGGTGGCTTCGCGCAAGCTGCGGCACTATTTTCAGGGTCACCCCATCAAGGTCATCTCGTCGTACCCCCTGGAGAGAGTGCTCAGGAGCCCTAATTCAGCTGGAAGGGTCGCTGAGTGGAACATAGAGCTGCAAGCGTTTCAGCTCGAATTCAGCACAACCAGAGTCATCAAGGGAGCAGCGTTGGAAAATTTTGTGGCAGAGTGGACGGAGGTGCCAGGACTCAAGGCCGATGAGGATCGGTCCCTATCCCCGGGAAGCGAGGCACCAGAAGGCTGGGTCATGTACTTCAACGGGGCGTTCTCCAGGCATGGCGCTAGAGCTGGGGTAGTGCTTATATCACCCACACAGGACAAGCTCTACTACGCCGTGCAACTCTATTTCCAGCAAGGTGAAAAGGTCTCCAACAACATAGCGGGGTACGAAGGTTTAATAGCCGGCTTGAAGGCCGCGGCCGCCCTGGGAGTGAAACGCCTCACCATCAAGGGCGATTCGTAGCTCCTTGTCAACTTCTCCAACAAGGTGTATGAGCCAAAGGATGAGCACATGGAAGCCTACCTTGCGGAAGTCCGTAGGATGGAGAAGCAATTCTGGGGGTTGGAGTTGCAGCATGTGCCCCGTGGCACCAATCAGGAGGCCGACGATATCGCCAAACGCGCGTCCAGGCGGTTACCCCAGGAGCCTGGCGTTTTCGAGGAGCGGCTCTTCAAGCCCTCAGCTCTGCCGTCACTGTCAAACACGGCTCAGCCTTTGGAGGAGCTCCCCCAGCCACCTGCCTCGGGAGCTCCGACCTGTGGTCCGGCCTCAGGAGCGCGCCTGCTCCTGGCGATGGAACCTCAGGAGGGGTGTTGGATCACGGAGCTCCGAAGCTACTTGACACAAGGGGCCTTGCCAGAGAAGGAGGAGGAGGCGGAGCGAGTGGCACGCTAGGCCACAGCATACTGCATCAGAGACGGAGAGCTCTATCGGAAGCGACCAAATGAAGTATCACTGCGCTGCATCTCCAGGGAGCAAGGGAAGGAACTACTGGAAGATATACACGGCGGAGACTGCGGACATCATTCGTCATTGCGGACCCTCGTCGGCAAGGCGTTCCGCAGTGGGTTTTATTGGCCCACCGCGCTCAATGACGCTGTGGAACTAGTGAAAGCTTGTGAAGCCTGCCAGTTCCACGCCAAGCAGATCCATCAGCCAGCAGGAGGCTTGCAGACTATCCCCCTTTCGTGGCCATTCGCAGTCTGGGGGCTGGACATCTTGGGCCCGTTTCCTCGGGCACCAGGGGGCTATCGCTACCTCTACATTGCCGTGGACAAATTCACCAAGTGGGCTGAAGTGGAGGCTGTCTGCGCCATCCCTGCGGGCTCCGCGGTCAAGTTCATCAAGGGCATCGTAAGCCGGTTCGGGGTGCCGAATTGCATCATCACAGACAACGGTTCGCAGTTTACCAGTAACCTCTTCAAAACATACTGTGCTAACCTTGGAACGCAGATATGCTATGCCTCAGTGGCGCACCCCCGAAGCAACGGCCAGGCCGAGCGAGCCAACGCGGAGGTCTTGAGGGGCCTCAAGACCAGGACGTTCAAGAAGAAGCTGGAGGCCTGTGGCAGAGGTTGGCATGACGAGCTTCAGTCCGTGCTGTGGTCCATCCGCACCACCGCGACCAAACCGATTGGAGAGACCCCATTCTTCCTGGTCTACGGGGCGAAAGCGGTCCTCCCTCACGAGGTCAGACGTCGCTCCGCGCGGGTCCTGGCGTTCGACGAGGCGCAGCAGGACTCCATGTGGGGGATGGACCTTGTGTTGGGGGAGGAACATTGCCGGGAGGCCGCGCTGCGAGCGGCGAGGTATCAGCAAGCGCTGCGGCGATATCACTGCCGCAACATCCGCCCCAGGACTCTTGAGGTAGGAGACCTCGTGCTCAGGCGGGTCCTCTCCAAGGAGGGACTGCACAAGCTCTCTCCCATGTGGGAGGGCCCGTTCAAGGTTGTTCATGTTTCCAGGCCCGGCTCCGCGCGCTTGGAGACTCAGGAGGGAGTGCCGGTCCAGAACGCATGGAACATCCAGCACCTCCGGAGGTTCTACCCCTAAAAAGGCCCAGAGCCTGCGAAGCAAGGCGAGTGCCTGTGAAGCTATCGCGTTTTGGAAAAGGCCCAGAGCCTGTGAAGCAAGGCGAGTGCCTGTGAAGCTATCGCATTTTGGAAAAGGCCCAGAGCCTGTGTAGCAAGGCGAGTGCCTGTAAAGCTATCACGTTTTGGAAAAGGCCCAGAGCCTGTGAAGCAAGGCGAGTGCCTGTGAAGCTATCGCGTTTTGGAAAAGGCCCAGAGCCTGCGAAGCAAGGCGAGTGCCTGTGAAGTTATCGCGTTTTGGAAAAGGCCCGGAGCCTGTGAAGAAGGCCAACGCCTGTGAAGCTCGCCGCCCATGACACTCTCACGTAATAATGAGTTGGGGCTGTACACGCCCCGGAGTCTCAGGAGCGCCGGCCTTAGGCCATGGGGCTCCCTCCCACGCCCAGTGGCAGCACTTAGCTCCGCGCTGGTGAGAAGACGTCGAAGACTAGACTAGGTGCCGGACGCGACTTTTCATTTGCTTTCCGCAGTTGGCTTGTTCCTTCTCATTTTAAGTTTTATTGAAGTTGTTGCCATCTTTGGCTTGCGGTTCTTCGGATTTTCGCTCTCCTGCCTCAATTTCTCTTGCGCAAGGTCTCGCGAGGGGGGCAACTGAGCGCCCTCGCGAGCGTTCCTATCCTAGTCGTTCAAAGAGTTCGCGACCCGGGCCCCTTACAGGAGCACCCCTCCAGTCCGTGCCCCATGGGCATCGCGACACAGACAAAGGGCCTGGGTCGGTCGCCCCCCCACGGCCGGGGTCGGGAACTATCCACGCTCAAGCACATAGCCGGAAGGAACGGTAACGAAAGCAAACGATGATTAACAGCAATAACCCAAACACGCCCCCGCGGGGCTCCGCACTATTGTCTTTATTACACAGGGAAAAGGGGAAAGGAAGAACAAATCCGGCGCGGCTCGCCTCACACCGGCCCGTGAGGAAGGCACGAGCTGCCTCCGGAGCTCAGGCGGACTCCCTCTCGCGCTTTACTAGGGCGCGGAGGCGTGGGGGCTAATCGCGGCCGCCGCTGGAGGAGTCGCCGTCTGAAGAAGAACCAGAGAAGCTTGAGGAACTCCGAGCGCCGCCCGCCGCACGAGCGCTGCTCCCTCCATCATCACCGAAGTTGGGTTCCCAGCCGCGGTCGTCACCCTCGGAGCAGCACCCCGCGCGGCGACCATCTTCCCCAAACACCCTCACATAGAGGGTGGCGTCGCCGTCGAACTTGAGGTGCAGGGTGCACCGGCGGCCCAGGCCACGCGCACGGGCAAACGTCTGCCAACCGCGGGCCAGGGACAGATTCCCGGCCGCGGAGACCTCCAGGGAAACCCATGAGGCCCGGCTGCAGCAGCCGTCGGCCTGGAGCCAGAGGCCGCCCGGGGCGCCGGCCGGGAGCTCGCCCAGGACGGAGCGAGGAAGCGGGAGCCGGGTGTTGGGGAACGTTGCAGAAAACAAAAATTTTCCTACGGTTTCACCAAGATCCATCTATGAGTTCATCTAGCTACGAGTGATCGGATGCATCTACATACCTTGTAGATCGCGAGCGAAAGCGTTCAAAGAACGGGGATGAGGGAGTCGTACTCGACGTGATCCAAATCACCGGAGATCCTAGCGCCGAACGGACGGCACCTCCGCGTTCAACACACGTACGGTCAGCGTGACGTCTCCTCCTTCTTGATCCAGCAAGGGGAAGGAGAGGTTGAGGAAGATGGCTCCAGCAGCAGCACGACGGCGTGGTGGTGATGGAGCTGCAGTACTTCGGCAGGGCTTCGCCAAGCTCTATGGAGGAGGAGGAGCTGTTGGAGAGGGAGAGGAAGAGGGAGGCACCAATCGCGTGTGTTCAAAGCCCTCCCCCCCCACTATATATAGGGAGCCTAGGGGGGCGCCGGCCCTAGGAGATGCAATCTCCTAGGGGGCGGCGGCCAAGGGGTGGGGTGCTTGCCCCCCAAGCAAGGGGGCGCCCCCCTTTTAGGGTTTCCCCTCCCTAGGCGCATGGGCCCTAGGGGAAGTGGCGCCCCAGCCCACTTTGGGCTGGATCCCTTCCCACTTCAGCCCATGGGGCCCTCCGGGATAGGTGGCCCCACCCGGTGGACCCCCGGGACCCTTCCGGTGGTCCCGGTACAATACCGGTGACCCCGAAACTTGTCCCGATGGCCGAAATAGCACTTCCTATATATAATTCTTTACCTCCGGACCATTCCGGAACTTCTCGTGACGTCCGGGATCTCATACGGGACTCCGAACAACATTCGGGTTACTTCATATACATATCCCTACAACCCTAGCGTCACCGAACCTTAAGTGTGTAGACCCTACGGGTTCGGGAGACATGTAGACATGACCGAGATTGCTCTCCGGTCAATAACCAACAGCGGGATCTGGATACCCATGTTGGCTCCCACATGCTCCTCGATGATCTCATCGGATGAACCACGATGTCGAGGATTCAAGCAACCCCGTATACAATTCCCTTTGTCAATCGCTATGTTACTTGCCCGAGATTCGATCGTCGGTATCCCAATACCTCGTTCAATCTCGTTACCGGCAAGTCACTTTACTCGTACCGTAATCCATGATCCCGTGACCAGACACTTGGTCACCTTGAGCTCATAATGATGATGCATTACCGAGTGGGCCCAGTGATACCTCTTCGTCATACGGAGTGACAAATCCCAGTCTTGATCCGTGTCAACCCAACAGACACTTTCGGAGATACCCGTAGTATACCTTTATAGTCACCCAGTTACGTTGTGACGTTTGGTATACCCAAAGCACTCCTACGGTATCCGGGAGTTACACGATCTCATGGTCTAAGGAAAAGATACTTGACATTGGAAAACTCTAGCAAACGAACTATACGATCTTGTGCTATGTTTAGGATTGGGTCTTGTCCATCACATCATTCTCCTAATGATGTGATCTCGTTATCAATGACATCCAATGTCCATAGTCAGGAAACCATGACTATCTGTTGATCAACGAGCTAGTCAACTAGAGGCTTACTAGGGACATGTTGGTGTCTATTTATTCACACATGTATTATGATTTCCGGATAACACAATTACAGCATGAATAAAAGACAATTATCATGAACAAGGAAATATAATAATAATGCTTTTATTATTGCCTCTAGGGCATATTTCCAACAGTCTCCCACTTGCACTAGAGTCAATAATCTAGTTACATTGTGATGAATCGAACACCCATGGAATTCTGGTGTTGATCATGTTTTGCTCTAGGGAGAGGTTTAGTCAACGGATCTGCTACATTCAGGTCCGTATGTACTTTACAAATATCTATGTCTCCATCTTGAACATTTTCACGAATGGAGTTGAAGCGACGCTTGATGTGCCTGGTCTTCTTGTGAAACCTGGGCTCCTTGGCGAGTGCAATAGCTCCAGTGTTGTCACAGAAGAGTTTGATTGGCCCCGACGCATTGGGTATGACTCCTAGGTCGGTGATGAACTCCTTCACCCAAATTGCTTCATGTGCTGCCTCCGAGGCTGCCATGTACTCCGCTTCACATGTAGATCCCGCCACGACGCTCTGCTTGCAACTGCACCAACTTACTGCCCCACCATTCAAAATATACACGTATCCGGTTTGTGACTTAGAGTCATCCAGATCTGTGTCGAAGCTAGCGTCGACGTAACACTTTACGACGAGCTCTTCGTCACCTCCATAAACGAGAAACATTTCCTTAGTCCTTTTCAGGTACTTCAGGATATTCTTGACAGTTGTCCAGTGTTCCTTGCCGGGATTACTTTGGTACCTACCTACCAAACTTACGGCAAGGTTTACATCAGGTCTGGTACACAGCATGGCATACATAATAGAACCTATGGCTGAGGCATAGGGGATGACACTCATCTCTTCTATATCTTCTGCCGTGGTCGGACATTGAGCTGAGCTCAATTTCACACCTTGCATCACAGGAAAGAACCCCTTCTTAGACTGATCCATATTGAACTTCTTCAATATCTTATCAAGGTATGTGCTTTGTGAAAGACCTATGAGGCGTCTTGATCTATCTCTATAGATCTTGATGCCTAATATATATGCAGCTTCTCCAAGGTCCTTCATTGAAAAACTCTTATTCAAGTAGGCCTTAATGTTGTCCAAGAGTTCTATATCATTTCCCATCAAAAGTATGTCATCTACATATAATATGAGAAATGCTACAGAGCTCCCACTCACTTTCTTGTAAACGCAGGCTTCTCCATACGTCTGTGTAAACCCAAACGCTTTGATCATCTCATCAAAATGAATGTTCCATCTCCGAGATGCTTGCACCAGCCCATAAATCGAGCGTTGGAGCTTGCACACCTTGTCAGCATTCTTAGGATCGACAAAACCTTTCGGCTGCATCATATACAATTCTTCCTTAAGGAAACCATTAAGGAATGCCGTTTTGACGTCCATTTGCCATATCTCATAATCATAGAATGCGGCAATTGCTAACATGATTCGGACGGACTTTAGCTTCGCTACCGGTGAGAAAGTCTCATCGTAGTCAACCCCTTGAACTTGTCGATAACCCTTAGCGACAAGCCGAGCTTTATAGATGGTCACATTACCATCCGCATCTGTCTTCTTCTTAAAGATCCATTTATTTTCTATGGCTCGCCGCTCAACGGGCAAGTCAGTCAAAGTCCATACTTCGTTTTCATACATGGATCCTATCTCGGATTTCATGGCTTCTAGCCATTTGTCGAAATCCGGGCCCGCCATCGCTTCTTCATAGTTCGAGGTTCACCGTTGTCTAACAACATGATTACCAAGACAGGGTTGCCGTACCACTCTGGTGCGGAACGTGTCCTTGTGGACCTACGAAGTTCAGTAGCAACTTGATCTGAAGTTTCATGATCATCATCATTAATTTCCTCTCTAGTCGGTGCAGGCACCTCAGGAACATTTTCTTGAGTTGCGCCATTTTCCGGTTCAAGAGGTAATACTTCATCAAGTTCTACTTTCCTCCCACTTACTTCTTTCGAGAGAAACTCCTTCTCTAGAAAGGATCCATTCTTGGCAACAAAGATCTTGCCTTCGGATCTGAGGTAGAAGGTATACCCAATAGTTTCTTTAGGGTATCCTATGAAGACGCATTTTTCCGACTTGGGTTCGAGCTTTTCAGGTTGAAGTTTCTTGACATAAGCATCGCATCCCCAAACTTTTAGAAACGACAGCTTAGGTTTCTTCCCAAACCATAATTCATACGGTGTCGTCTCAACGGATTTCGATGGAGCCCTATTTAAAGTGAATGCGGCAGTCTCTAAAGCATAGCCCCAAAATGAGAGCGGTAAATCGGTAAGAGACATCATAGATCGCACCATATCTAATAGAGTGCGATTACGACGTTCGGACACACCATTACGCTGAGGTGTTCCAGGCGGCGTCAGTTGTGAAACTATTCCACATTTTCTTAAGTGTGTGCCAAATTCGTGACTCAAGTATTCTCCTCCATGATCTGATCGCAAGAACTTGATTTTCCTGTCACGTTGATTCTCAACCTCACTCTGAAATTCCTTGAACTTTTCAAAGGTCTCAGACTTGTGTTTCATTAAATAGATATACCCATATCTACTCAATTCATCAGTGAGGGTGAGAACATAACGATAGCCACCGCGAGCCTCAACACTCATTGGACCGCACACATCAGTATGTATGATTTCCAATAAGTTGGTTGCTCGCTTCATTGTTCCTGAGAACGGAGTCTTGGTCATTTTACCCATGAGGCATGGTTCGCACGTGTCAAATGATTCGTAATCAAGAGACTCTAAAAGTCCATCTGCATGGAGCTTCTTCATGCGTTTGACACCTATGTGACCAAGGCGGCAGTGCCACAAGTATGTGGGACTATCATTATCAACCTTACATCTTTTGGTATTCACACTATGAATATGTGTAGCATTACGCTCGAGATTCATTAAGAATAAACCATTCACCATCGGAGCATGACCATAAAACATATCTCTCATATAAATAGAACAACCATTATTCTCAGATTTAAATGAGTAGCCATCTCGTATTAAACGAGATCCTGATACAATGTTCATGCTCAAACTTGGCACTAAATAACAATTATTGAGGTTCAAAACTAATCCAGTAGGTAAATGTAGAGGTAGCATGCCGACGGCGATCACATCGACCTTGGAACCATTCCCGACGCGCATCGTCACCTCGTCCTTCGCCAGTCTCCGCTTATTCCGCAGCTCCTGCTTTGAGTTACAAATGTGAGCAACTGCACCGGTATCAAATACCCAGGAGCTACTACGAGTACTGGTAAGGTACACATCAATTACATGTATATCACATATACCTTTCGTTTTGCCGGCCTTCTTGTCCGCTAAGTATTTGGGGCAGTTCCGCTTCCAGTGACCACTTTCCTTGCAATAAAAGCACTCAGTCTCGGGCTTGGGTCCATTCTTTGGCTTCTTCCCGGCAGCTTGCTTGCCGGGCACGGCAACTCCCTTGCCGTCCTTCTTGAAGGTTTTCTTACCCTTGCCTTTCTTGAACTTAGTGGTTTTATTCACCATCAACACTTGATGTTCCTTTTTGACTTCTACCTCTGCTGATTTCAGCATTGCAAATACTTCAGGAATGGTCTTTTCCATCCCCTGCATATTGAAGTTCATCACAAAGCTCTTGTAGCTCGGTGGAAGCGACTGAAGGATTCTGTCAATGACCGCGTCATCCGGGAGATTAACTCCCAACTGAGTCAAGCGGTTATGTAACCCAAACATAGTGAGTATGTGCTCACTGACAGAACTATTTTCCTCCATCTTACAGCTGAAGAACTTGTCGGAGACTTGATATCTCTCGACCCGGGCATGAGCTTGGAAAACCATTTTCAGCTCTTCGAACATCTCATATGCTCCGTGTCTCTCAAAACGTTTTTGGAGCCCCGGCTCTAAGCTGTAAAGCATGCCGCACTGAGCGAGGGAGTAGTCATCGGTACGTGCCTGCCAAGCATTCATAACGTCTTGTTCTGCAGGGAGAACAGGTGCGTCACCTAGCGGTGCTTGTAGGACATAATCTTTCTTGGCAACTATGAGGATGATCCTCAGGTTTCAGACCCAGTCCTTGTAGTTGCCGCCATCGTCTTTCAGCTTGGTTTTCTCTAGGAACGTGTTGAAGTTGAGGACTACGTTGGCCATTTGATCTACAAGACATATTGTAAATGTTTTAGACTAAGTTCATGATAATTAAGTTCATCTAATCAAATGAACTCCCACTTAGATAGACATCCCTCCAGTCATCTAAGTATAACATGATCCGAGTTAACTAGGCCGTGTCCGATCATCACGTGAGACGGACTAGTCAACATCGGTGAACATCTTCATGTTGATCGTATCTTCTATACGACTCATGCTCGACCTTTCGGTCTTCTATGTTCCGAGGCCATGTCTGTACATGCTAGGCTCGTCAAGTCAACCTAAGTGTTTGCATGTGTAAATCTGTCTTACACCCGTTGTATGTGAACGTTGGAATCTATCACACCCGATCATCACGTGGTGCTTCGAAACAACGAACTGTCGCAACGGTGCACAGTTAGGGGGAACATTTTCTTGAAATTATTATGAGGGATCATCTTATTTACCACCGTCGTTCTAAGTAAACAAGATGCAAAAACATGATAAACATCACATGCAATCAAATAATAATAGTGACATGATATGGCCAATATCACATAGCTCCTTTGATCTCCATCTTGGGGCTCCATGATCATCTTGTCACCCGCATGACACCATGATCTCCATCGTCGTGTCTCCATGAAGTTGCTCACCAACTATTACTTCTACTACTATGGCTAACGCGTTTAGCAATAAAGTAAAGTAATTTACATGGCATTTCTCAATGACACGCAGGTCATACAAAAAATAAAGACAACTCCTATGGCTCCTGCCGGTTGTCATATTTATCGACATGCATGTCGTGATTCCTATTACAATAGCATGAACATCTCATACATCACATATATATCATTCATCATTCATCACAACTTTGGCCATATCATATCACAAAGCACTTGCTGCAAAAACAAGTTAGACGTCCTCTAATTGTTGTTGCAAGTTTTACGTGGCTGCAAGAGGGTTCTAGCAAGATCGTTTTCTTACCTACGTGAAAGCCACAACGTGATTTGTCAACTTCTATTTACCCTTCATAAGGACCCTTTTCATCGAATCCGCTCCAACTAAAGTGGGAGAGACAGACACCCGCCAGCCACCTTATGCAACTAGTGCATGTTAGTCGGTGGAACCGGTCTCACGTAAGCGTATGTGTAAGGTTGGTCCGGGCCGCTTCATCCCACAATACCGCTGAAGCAATATAAGACTAGTAGCGACAAGAAAGTTGACAACATCAATGCCCACAACAAATTGTGTTCTACTCGTGCAAAGAGAACTACGCATAGACCTAGCTCATGATGCCACTGTTGGGGAACGTTGCAGAAAACAAAAAAATTCCTACGGTTTCACCAAGATCCATCTATGAGTTCATCTAGCAACGAGTGATCGGATGCATCTACATACCTTGTAGATCGCGAGCGGAAGGCGTTCAAAGAACGGGGATGAGGGAGTCGTACTCGACGTGATCCAAATCACCGGAGATCCTAGCGCCGAACGGACGGCACCTCCGCGTTCAACACACGTACGGTCAGTGTGACGTCTCCTCCTTCTTGATCCAGCAAGGGGAAGGAGAGGTTGAGGAAGATGGCTCCAGCAGCAGCACGACGGCGTGGTGGTGATGGAGCTGCAGTACTTCGGCAGGGCTTCGCCAAGCTCTATGGAGGAGGAGGTGTTGGAGAGGGAGAGGGAGGCACCAATCGCGTGTGTTCAAAGCCCTCCCTCCCCCACTATATATAGGGAGCCTAGGGGGGGCGCCGGCCCTAGGAGATGCAATCTCCTAGGGGGGCGGCGGCCAAGGGGTGGGGTGCTTGCCCCCCAAGCAAGGGGGCGCCCCCCCTTTTAGGGTTTCCCCTCCCTAGGCGCATGGGCCCTAGGGGAAGTGGCGCCCCAGCCCACTTTGGGCTGGATCCCTTCCCACTTCAGCCCATGGGGCCCTCCGGGATAGGTGGCCCCACCCGGTGGACCCCCGGGATCCTTCCGGTGGTCCCGGTACAATACCGGTGACCCCGAAACTTGTCCCGATGGCCGAAATAGCACTTCCTATATATAATTCTTTACCTCCGGACCATTCCGGAACTCCTCGTGACGTCCGGGATCTCATCTGGGACTCCGAAAAACATTCGGGTTACTGCATATACATATCCCTACAACCCTAGCGTCACCGAACCTTAAGTGTGTAGACCCTACAGGTTCGGGAGACATGTAGACATGACCGAGATTGCTCTCCGGTCAATAACCAACAGCGGGATCTGGATACCCATGTTGGCTCCCACATGCTCCTCGATGATCTCATCGGATGAACCACGATGTCGAGGATTCAAGCAACCCCGTATACAATTCCCTTTGTCAATCGGTATGTTACTTGCCCGAGATTCGATCGTCGGTATCCCAATACCTCGTTCAATCTCGTTACCGGCAAGTCATTTTACTCGTACCGTAATGCATGATCCCGTGACCAGACACTTGGTCACCTTGAGATCATAATGATGATGCATTACCGAGTGGGCCCAGTGATACCTCTTCATCATATGGAGTTACAAATCCCAGTCTTGATCCGTGTCAACCCAACAGACACTTTCGGAGATACCCGTAGTATACCTTTATAGTCACCCAGTTACGTTGTGACGTTTGGTATACCCAAAGCACTCCTACGGTATCCGGGAGTTACACGATCTCATGGTCTAAGGAAAAGATACTTGACATTGGAAAACTCTAGCAAACGAACTATACGATCTTGTGCTATGTTTAGGATTGGGTCTTGTCCATCACATCATTCTCCTAATGATGTGATCTCGTTATCAATGACATCCAATGTCCATAGTCAGGAAACCATGACTATCTGTTGATCAACGAGCTAGTCAACTAGATGCTTACTAGGGACATGTTGGTGTCTATTTATTCACACATGTATTACGATTTCCGGATAACACAATTATAGCATGAATAAAAGACAATTATCATGAACAAGGAAATATAATAATAATGCTTTTATTATTGCCTCTAGGGCATATTTCCAACACCGGGTGCTGGCCGGCTCCGCCGACCACACGATGAACTCCGACAGCGCTTCAACGGCACGAACGCGCGGCCTGGGGGGACGTGCAACCGGGGCACACCCCCCGGCTGCAGCAACCCGCCCGTCGCCGTGCTGAAGATCACCACCACGGCCACGGGGAGCCTCCGCGGTGGCCACAGGATGCTTGCGAGGGCGCCCTCTGCCACGCTTGGGTGGGGCAGAGGCGGGCTCAACCCGGCAAGCCTTCCCCTTCTCGGCGGCCGAGAATCTCTTCGACGGGGCCATGAAGAAGGAGAAGCAAGGAGGAATGGACTGGAAGGGCGCGCGCGGTCCCATACTTATAGCCTGCGAAGGCCAACCGCCGACCTCCACGATCACAGGTAATCATGACACGATCTGCATGCAGGGACTTGTCCAACTCGCGCGATCACCGAGGCGTCATGGGGAAGTGGAGACGCCCACGTCCCATCAACCGCCACGCGGCGCCCAAGGCCGCAGGCTGTTAGGGCCCGCGGCGCTTCGCCCTTGCCCTTTCGCCTCTCGACACGGCCAAGTCCAGGCGTGCCTTGGGCCCGGGGGCTACTGTCGGCGTTCTGGGAACGGGGGTCCCCAGACTTGCCTGCCTGCGGCCTGCGGCGTGGCTCAAAGGAGGCCCAGCATGGCCCATCTTCATCAACGCAAGACTCAAGACCCTCGCGAGGGGCCAAGCCTCGCGAGGCGGACGACACGGAGCTTCCTCAGGCACGGCCTCGTCAGGCTGGCTCGCGAGGAGGCAGAGAGATCAAGGCGGGGTACCTCGCGAGGTGCCCGTGACGCAAGCCATGACGACTCAGGGTGCCAGGCGGGCGCCAGCGCGCGCAGCGTCCTTCTTTCCTCTTTGGTGCAAAGGGGGCAAGCGCAGCCGCGGAGTACCGAGGCATCAGGCAAAGGTTGCCATTTCGGTGCAACGAGACCAAGACCAGGAGGACTACGAGACGGAGGTCACCATGGAGCCCAGGACGGCGTCATCACCAGAGCTTTGCGCAGGCGAAGACTGCTTTTGTCAGGATAGTTGATGCTTGTTGTCCCCCTTCAAATTAGCCCACCATTGTTGGCTCCCTTCCCGCTCGATATTTGGGAAGAGGACCAGGGCCTCTATAAATAGGACCAGCCGCCCACAGAGCAAGGGGGCGGAAAGAGAGAGAGGGGATCGAAACCAGAGTGAGGGAGAGAGAGAGAGAAGGGTGACTGAACTCCTCCTAGCAGTTCATCGCTCCAGCCAAGAACAGACCCTCGGGAGGCTGTTCTTCCTTGTATTGTTCATCATCATCAGCCCTAGGAGGCAATCCACCAACCACACACTGGAGTAGGGTATTACACCACAACGGTGGCCCGAACCAGTATAAATCTTGCGTCCCTTGTGCAGTTCTTTTAGTAGTTTAGATCTTTGCGAGACGGGGAGGTAGAAGGCGTAATCTCCACGCGCACCCCAGTGTTCGAACCTTAAGGGTCTGCCGAAACCCGAAATCCGACAAACCCTTTCCATGTTTAAATGAGAGACACGTGCATGGGAGTATGTACTTCTAGGAGTACTAACCCATTTTCCTATATATATATATATAAGTGTTACTATTCATCACCCAGGGTACAAAATAAGTTATTCTTCACCCGAGGTAATCTTACGATCGTTTCCTAAATAAATTACGTTTAAAATATAAATAGTTACATGCATATTGATTCAATATGTAAAATTTGGTATAAAAAAAATAAAAATATAGGTTATAAACCAGAAAAATCACATTTTATGTATGTTTTACACTATGTTTTTGCATTCGTAATTTACGTAACATAAAATATATTTTTACGGCAGTACATATTTTCTTATGTTCTCTTTTTATATATGAAATAAGAAAAAAAATTACGAAACATAAAAATACGGTGCATTGATGTCAAAATAGAGAGGGTGACGAATAGCGCGACCCTATATATATATATAGGGTCGCGCTATTCGTCACCTTGGGTGAGGAATTCTTATTCCTCACCCCACTCAACTCAATCGAAACGCTACAGTCGAGATGTCGCGTGCGTCGTAAATTTACCTCAGAAGAACAAGCGCACACGCATGCATCCCACGCACTGCATGAAACTTAAATTCCTGTTGTAAAGTTACGGAACAACTAGCGCTCCGTCACAGCTACATGCAACGTAAGAAAATGGATTGCATGCCATAAATTTACTTCACGGATCATCTCCCGGAGAGGGACTGCTGCCATATGAGAGCCTCGCGCAGGGATGCGCCGTGGCCGCTGCGCCCTGTCCGGAGAGTAGTCGCCACGGCCGGTGGTGAGACAGCTCGTTTCTGCGTGGAGATGCCTTCACTGGAGCAACCGTCCCACGCGAGAAGGCCGCAATGGGATGGCTTCGTTGTTAGGATTATGTGTCCTGCAACTATATTCAAATACTTATTATCATTAATATTTGGAATACCTCATATGGAATTATACATGTGTTTTGTGCATGGAATTACTCTTGCTGGAATGTACTTAAGTGTTGCATGCTTAAGGAAGCCGGTCAATTATCGGTGGAATACAATATGCTTTATATATTGGAAAGACTACCCGGGTACGCTGATAATTGGAAGAAGCTAGATCGTGTAATTAGATTATGGCCCTAATGTTGATCTACATAATTAGAGGAATTTATACTCTATTATGACGCGTTGCTCACAGGCGCGTGCTTCAGGGACTCAACGGATAGGATCCACTAACAGACAAATTATATCGTGGTTGGTAGTTTGATCTGGACTCTATCCGGAAACTAGTTTAAAGACTATGAATCTTATAACTGTATAAGAGGCGGACTCTTTGGAAACGCAGTATAAGAAGGTCCCTACCCCCTAGCCTCGGAGATGCGATTGTGAGCGGCACCACGGAAAAGCGTGGAGGAATAGGGGGTAGACCACAACATATTTCCTACATTGGTATCAGAGCCGATTAGAGTTAACGACGTAGTCGTCGACTCGATTCGATCCGGAATCAATTCCGTTGCGTACTCCGCCGGATCCACCGTGGTCAGTTTGTACACAGGGGAGTCCACACAAGTCCAACTTGGAATTAGATTGATCTGTAGTGCGCTTCGTTAACAAGGATGCCTCGGCCGCAAACAAATCGCTCCAAAATCGATTCTCTCGCCTCGCCGCGCCGCTCCCGTCTCGCGCCGCCGCACTGTCGCCTTGCCCCGCAGTGCTCTCTCCTTGCCACGCTGCACTCGTCTGGAGCCGCCGCTCACCTACGCCGGGAACTCGCCGACAGCCACCGCCCCAAAGTCGCCGACTCCGCCGGCGGCCCGATCTCCAGCCGCACTCCGCCGGAAGCTCTCCTCTAGTTGCCCGTCACCGCTCCAAGCCATCCACCTCGACGAGTCCTCAGGTACACGAGCTATTCGCCAACGACTGCTCAGAATTTGTCAGGCCTCTCATCTGCTACTGCTGCTCCGATTCAACTTTCTATTCTGAACTTTGTGGATAGATGGCTTCCAATAGCGTGTTTGATGAGTTGCTCAGGAACTACAAGTTAGATGGCACAAACTTCACTGTTTGGAAAAGGAAGATGATGTTTCTGCTTACAGCTGAGAATATTGAGTATGTGATTTCGACCGCTGAGCCTAACAAACCTGCTGATGACGCTTCGGATGAGGAAAAGGATAATTATGCAGAAGAACTCAAGGAGTGGAATAAGGACAATAAGAAGGCTAGGATTTTTATTCTTTGTTCCATGTCTGATTCGTTGGCAGGTGAATATGAAACAGTGGTTGCTGCATACAGAATTATGAGAAGGCTGGAAGAGGATTTTGGTGAAGTTTCTTTAATCGAAGTGCTTAGTTTGCTGAACAGATTCTTGACGTCTAAGATGGCAGATAATACTTCTATCAATGAGCACTTAAACAAGTTGTGTGTGCTGAATGAGGAATTGAAAAATGCTGGCTATCCTTTTTCTGAGGAGGTGCAAGTAATGGTGGCTCTGAACTCACTTCCGCACACTTGGGAACAATTTAAAGTATCATTCTGTCACTCTGAAAGATTACTGAACATGCGCAATTTGAGGCATCATTTGCTCATGGAAGAAGATAGGAAAACTTCACAAGGGAAAGAGAGACAGTCACATCATCAGGAGTTACACCTTGGTGAAGATAGGAGGCGTTGGCAGAAGAAGCATCAAGGAGGTGATTTGAGGGAAAAAATCAACAGGAAGAGAAACTGGGATGATCATAATGGAAGAGGTCCAAACTCTAGTTTTGATAAGAGGAAATTTAGATGTCATGGTTGTGGAGAGTATGGGCATTTTAGAACTGAGTGCAAGAATAAGAAGCCTTATAAACAAGATGACAAGTCTAAGAAGCAGCACCAGGACAAGCAGGACAAGCATCAGGGCCACAAGAAGGATAATTCTTCTCCTGATGGTACGTACAATCTATTTGTTTGTTCTGAATCATTGTTTACTACTTCAGCTTCAGATCATTGGGTAGTAGACTCTGGTTCCACTTCACATATTGCAAGGAATAGTGCTGGTTTCACCTCTTTAAAACCCATACCAAAAGGAACTAGATTTATTTATCTAGGAACAACTGCAAATGCTGATATTTTGGGCATTGGTGATTATACACTCAAACTCCCTGGTGGAGGAAAATTAATTTTGAAAGACACAGTCTATTCCCCTAGCATGAGAAAGAATTTAATCTCTGTTTCTAAACTGGAATCTATTGGTTTTAAGGTCTTGTTTGGAGATGGCAAAGTTAAAATACTGATGAATGGAAATTTAGTTCAATCAGGAAATAGATTTGATGGTCTCTACTATATTGAGGATTTTATGGACATCGATAGAATGGATTGTATGGTGACTGAACAGAACTCGGTAGTGAGGAATATAGATGGAAACAATAATTGTTCAGAATCATATCTCTGGCATCTTCGTTTGGGTCATATCTCAAAGAACAAAATTAAAAGGCTGATTAGTTCTGGAATTTTAAACTTCAAGTGGGAAGACTACGGCATTTGTGAGGCATGTGTTGTAGGAAAAATGACCAGGGCGCCTTTTCCTAAAGCGTCAAGGTCTACTGAACCACTTGCTATTGTTCATTCAGATATTTGTGGTGAGATGTCTGTACCTACATTTGGGCAGAAGGTCTATTTCATTACTTTTATAGATGATTTCTCTAGATACGGCTATGTTTACTTAATTAAGCATAAGTCGGAAGGTTTTGACATGTTCAAGTTATTTAAAGCCGAGGTAGAAAATCAGTTGAACAAAAAGATCAAGGTGCTTAGAACTGATCGTGGTGGTGAATACACATCAGGAATATTAGATGATTTTTGCAAGGAAAATGGAATGATTCACCATTATACCTTACCATATACTCCTCAGCAAAATGGCGTAGCTGAAAGGAGGAATAGAACTTTAATGGACATGGTTAGGTCTATGATGGCATATTCAGATCTTCCTTTATCATTTTGGGGAGAGGCTCTTCATACTGCTGTTTACTTGCTTAATCATTCACCTTCTAAATCTGTTAGTTCTACTCCTTATGAATTATGGAAAGGGAGGAAACCTACATTGTTGAACTTAGCAGTGTGGGGATGCAATGCACAGATTAGAGTACCTAGTCAACTAAGAACAAAACTGGAACCTAAGAGTTTTCCAGGAATATTTATTGGATATGCTTCTGGTTCAAATGGATATAGATTTTATGATCCAGAGAGGAAGAAGTTAATTGAAAGTAGAGATGCCATTTTTCTAGATCAAGATACACCTCGCCGTGCAAAACGTGCGAGAGTGGAATTATTGACAAACCCGTTAGATAAAAGTGTTGAAGCTGATTCTAACAATCAGGAAAACCAAGCTGATGGCAATGTAAATGTTGAGACTCCCATAACTAGTTTACCTAGGAGAAGTGGGAGGAATGTAGCAGCCCCATCATACCTTGATGATTATTATGTATTTATGGGGGAAGTATACTCTAAAACTTCTAGTTTAGAGGAAGAACCAAAATCTTTTAAACATGCCATGTCTTGTTCAGAATCAAAGTTATGGATGGAAGCCATGCGTGAGGAACTAAACTCCATGGAAAAGAATAAAGTTTGGGAATTAGTTGATCTACCTAATGACCGGAAGGCAATTGGATCAAAGTGGATTTTTAAAAGGAAACTGAATGCTTCTGGAAATGTTGAAAAATACAAAGCTAGGTTGGTTGCTAAAGGGTACACACAAAGGGAAGGCGTTGACTTTGTGGAAACTTTTTCCCCTGTAGCCAAATTTACTTCTATTCGTATTATTGCTGCGTTGACTGCTTACTTTGATCTGGAACTTCATCAAATGGATGTTAAAACTGCCTTCTTGAATGGTCATTTGAAAGAAGAGATTTATATGTCTCAACCTGATGGTTTTGTTGAAAAGGAAAATCAGGGAAAAGTGTGTAAGCTAAATAGATCTATTTATGGTCTTAGGCAAGCTTCACGACAATGGAATATTTTGTTTGATGATGCTATCACATCATATGGGTTTTCTATGATGGAAGGAGATCATTGCATTTATTTTAAAATAGTGGGAGGAAATTTTACACTCTTGTCACTTTATGTTGATGATATACTTATTGCTTCTAGTAGTAAGGAAATGTTGGTAGAAGTTAAAACTTGGTTATCTTCTACATTTGAAATGAAAGATATGGGAAACGCTTCCTATGTTCTAGGAGTGGAAATACTTAGAGATCGGAATAAAGGTACTTTGGGTTTGTCTCAAAGGAATTATTTAAAATCTGTTCTTAAACGTTTCTCTATGGAAAACTGCAAGCCTGCTTTAGTGCCCATGGCTGTAGGAATTAAACTCAGTGAGGGTATGTGTCCTAAAACTCCTGAGGAAAAGAAGAGAATGGAGAAGACTCCATATGCTTCTGCCTTGGGATCTTTGATGTATGCCATGTTATTCACACGCCCTGATTTGTGCTATACTGTTGGAGTGTTGAGTAGATATCAAATGAATTCAGGAATTGGGCATTGGAATCAAATTAAACATGCTCTTCGTTATGTTCAAGGAACACTGGATTATTCACTCTGTTTTAACCAAACGGATCTACAGTTGCAGGGCTATACTGATGCTGATTGGCAGGGTGATCTGGATGACCGGAAGTCTACGTCTGGGTATCTATTTACATTAGCTGGTGGCGCTATATCTTGGAGTAGTAAGAAGCAAGATTCAGTGGCATTATCTTCCATGGAGGCGGAGTATATTGCTGTGTCGGAAGCTGTGAAGGAGGCGGTGTGGCTGAAGGAATTTCTTTCGGTTTTGAAGATTGTTGAGAGTGCTAGCAAACCAGTGGTGGTGTATTGTGATAATCAGGCTGCAATAAAGGTTTCCAGATATCCCAAGTTCCACAGCAAGATCAAACATATTGAGGGAAGGTATCACTATATACGTGATGTAATTAATAGACTTAAGTCTGTTTCTTTAGAGTTTCTACCTAGTACTGATATGGTTGCTGATCCCTTGACTAAGTCACTTAGTCAGGTGGTATTTGGTAAACATGTTCAAGCTATGGGTTTACGAATTTTTTGAATGATCGTTTTGGACAAGTGGGAGATGTTAGGATTATGTGTCCTGCAACTATATTCAAATACTTATTATCATTAATATTCGGAATACCTCATATGGAATTATACATGTGTTTTGTGCATGGAATTACTCTTGCTGGAATGTACTTAAGTGTTGCATGCTTAAGGAAGCCGGTCAATTATCGGTGGAATACAATATGCTTTATATATTGGAAAGACTATCCGGGTACGCTGATAATTGGAAGAAGCTAGATCGTGTAATTAGATTACGGCCCTAATGTTGATCTACATAATTAGAGGAATTTATACTCTATTATGACGCGTTGCTCACAGGCGCGTGCTTCAGGGACTCAACGGATAGGATCCACTAACAGACAAATTATATCGTGGTTGGTAGTTTGATCTGGACTCTATCCGGAAACTAGTTTAAAGACTAGGAATCTTATAACTGTATAAGAGGCGGACTCTTTGGAAACACAGTATAAGAAGGTCCCTACCTCCTAGCCTCGGAGATGCGATTGTGAGCGGCACCATGAAAAAGCGCGGAGGAATAGGGGGTAGACCACAACATATTTCCTACATTCGTCTCGGCGAGCAGTCATGGTTCTGCTTCGAGGTGCTTCAGAACGCAGCTGATTCATATATCTTTTCCCCTGTATTTAGCTAGACTTGCTCCGTCCATAACGCTCCAGGGAGAGGATGTAGTGGGTGCTCTTGCTGCATTTTTTGTTGTTTGACGATTGTTGGATGTACTACTGGCTTTCTTTGGAATCTTTGGCACATGAATGACATGTCCGCTGGTGATTATGTGGTCTGCATTGCTGCTTCATATTCATGCATCACAATTATACTGAGACATTTTCTTTTTTGCACCGTTGGTTTAGCAAGTGTATGGTGTAAGGTCATGTCAGAGTATGATCCATACTGTTACTTCTTGACTGTTACATATAAGCTCATTTCCTAATACTATTGGTGATTCTGAGTGCTTGCACGTCAAAGTTACACCCCTAGCCTTTTATCAACTCCTTGGTGCACTGGTTGTCAATATCTGAACATGGTAGATATTGCCTTAAAGGAAATGAATGGTTGGCCATCACTCTCCCAGTTACCATAATATGATAACTTTAACAGATAACAACATCATCAAACCACCAAAAACATATTAAAACCCAACTTAAATTGTATAAAATAGATCAGAGCAGCAAAGTAATAGGCAAACCTTTTAAAATTTCGAGTGACACCTTAAATGTGTTGGATGATGCAAATAAAATGAACCGCTCTGGCAGTCGTAAGAAATTACGTTACAACAACTAGGCACAATAAAGAACATCTACAAATATATAAATAGGAGCAGCTTTGTAATTTACATCTGGTTTCTCACAGGTCTGAACTTCTCCTAAAAATAAGCAACATGATTGGTTATATTCAACCCATGGAACATGTAGCAGAGATCTTTAGCCCAGCATTGATTACCCTTTGTATGCAATACAGAAACTATCGATTAGAACTTCCAGAACAAAGCTTTGATCCAACATTCTTGGTCACACTTGCTGGAGGATCAACAAAATTATGTTCACTGGGTGTCGCTGCCCTCTCCCATCTCTTTGCAGGAAACTTCTTGTTCGGAAATCATCTGGTGGCCTTTGACGGACTAGCCGAGGAGGAGAGAATGAAACGACAGGTTGATGAGCAGCAGAAGGAGTTGCATCAGCAAGAGCCCGCTCATCTGCCGGTCCAGTATTGTCCCTTTGGACATGGAACCACAGTCCATCCTTTGGTGCGCCTGACCCTGACAGTCATCAAAATGAAATTCTAAAGAATATTGACTCCATTGAAAATGGATTTTCTTAACCCTGCTGGGAGTAGTGCCTGTAAACTTCATGGCTCTGTGAATAAAATAATTGTAAATTAGTCACTCTGAAAAATACAAAAAAGATCGTTCAAAATAGACTAGAAAAACATAGGTTTTACACACCGTAATTTCTGAATTTGACTGAAGTAGTAAACAAAAGAGAACAAAAAATAATAGAATTATACAAGAACAAAAGGAACCTTAGAACCTCTTATTTCTCCTCCTAAACAAGAAGTAAACATATATCTCTAAAATTGTGAGCTTAAAGGCTTGACATGATAATTGACATCCTTGACAAAAATTTCTACAGGGAATATTTTTTTGATGGAACATAATAAATAATATTGTACAAGCCAACAGTCTACATTCAACACACTAGTAGTAACCAAAAATCGACCATAGCAAGAAGCCACAAGTTAATAAAGATTCAGAGTTATGGGCAGAAAACTAAATATTTTCTGTTTCGTAAATGAAGAGCTTCATTTATAGAGGAAAAAAACTTTTAGGCAACATTTACATGGTATATGACAGTACTAAACCCTCCTTCATCAACCATGGAATCTACACGACGAGTAGAAGTGAACTAATAATGACATGGTCTATCAACAAAAACAAAGAAGGGTTCTGCTCCAACACATAGGAACTGGGCAAAAAGATATTAAATCTGAGTATTAACCTTGAAGGACAGCTACAACCAAACCAAATAAATTGGAGGAGGAGATCAAAACTGCAACAGCAATGCCTAGCCTATGCCTATTGGGACATGATCTTAATTCAAATAACTAAATTACTTTCACTAACTGTAGCCATACTGGGAATAAATGGACACATACTCCTGCAAATTTATGTAGAGGGGGCGATACTGAAGAGCTCCAGCAGCGAAGGCCTGGTTGCCGACCATCGTGGTGGGAGGAGATGCAGACCACATCAACAAGCAAGTCAACAGTCAACGTAGCCTGACACCGAGGACCACCAGCAACGCTGCACGACGACCGCCCGCGACGCTGCACAACTGCTCTGGTGCTGCGAATCGACGACCACCCGCGACCCTGCACAACTGCTCCGGTGCTGCGAATCGACCACCACCCACCACAGTGCAAACACTAGAGAGTGATCCAAAGAAGCAGTTACAGAGTGTTACATGCAAGAACACAAACACCGGCACATAAGGTGGTATCTAAGTTACTTCTTTAGACAAAATTGTCACACCCCGCTTTACAAGAAGCAAAAACAGTTTGCTGAGGATACCAGCTCTGACAGGCAGTCATGAACACATGACAAGCCAAGTGCAATCCATAAATATCATCCACTTGTATCTCACGAACCTATCCAAAAAAACACCATGTACGTAGGAGAGGCACACAAGCATATATACCAGAAAAGAACTGAGAACACATCCAGATAGTACTCAAAACTCCCACTGTTACATATCCCTGTGGTGGTTCTTTACCTTTTCTATTGTTTATTTCCGCAGCTTACTAAGTTCAGGCTAGAAGAGGCATGAATCCTATAGTCGGTTATCAAGCAATCTACTTGGATCTTGTTGCCACATGCAGAGGAATTGCTTTTGCTGAGAAGTACTTCCTGGACCTCCCATCGCACGCACCAAGTAACAGCCATTAGACCAAAAAAAAAAATTCCAGGAGCACAAGGGCCTAATAAGAAACAAAAGGAAACACGGTTTGGGTTCAGCTTTCATCTGTGGGCGCTCGATCCTATCCCCTCCCTTCTCTGTTTTCTACCTGTCCCCAAAAACTGATGTAAAACTCTGTCATTGGCCCTCCCCAAGATTATTCAGAAAGGAAGAAGCACAACAGTGACTAACAACTGATCTCCCGGTTCTTCCATGAGCTCTTGCAAAATAAAACACATCATCACCTCCCAGATAACAATGACAACACAGCAAATCTGGTACTGAACCCTTCATAATGAAAATTTGTAAAAGAGAGCATTAGAATTGAAGATGCTCACCTCCTCCCATGGACTTACACACACGGAGCAGATCAGGCACGACCACCCACTGCAGTTTCATGACATCGCCATCACAACCCAAAGCTGCGCCGCGATCACCAATCATGGCGCCTCCCAAGACCTAGGCAGCCGCCAAACATCACGCCAGATCACCTGCCCAGCGACGAACACAACCTCGAGCCAACCGTCCTCTAACCACACTGCCGAGCAGCACACCGCCATGCACCGACGGCTTCCCTTCGAGCCAACCCGTGGAGCACCGCGCCGCCGTTTGCCGTCAATACTGTCAAAACCGTTCGCGGCCTCTTATTTTTAGAAAATACTAAAAACAACTGTTCGCGGCGGACTAGAAAAGGACGTGGAGGTGGGCTAGTTTGAGTCAACCTCCAAAACGTAAGATTAGCTCGACCATGCTGTAATTTTACAGTCACGGGACGGTGGTTTTTTTTCCCATCTCACGACCGTGGCGTGGTTGGACCGAAAGTATGGCTGGCTTGGTCGATGGACCAAGGGTGAAGAATTACTTATTCTTCACCCTGGGTTACTAATAGACTTTCTATATATAGCACATATGCCCGTGCGTTGCAACGGAAGAAACAAATTTAATATTTTTTTTCCAATTTTGTTTTTGTTATACATAAGCATAATGTCCCATAGTGAGTTCACTATAAAGAACACTAGTTGTCCCGTCAAACAAAATACACAACAACGTAGAATCCAGCATGATAATAAAGTCTAAAAGAAATGCATGTCAATCATTAATCAGGAAAAGAGCATTAGCGTCTTATAGCATGTTAAAAAAAGAGCCTTAGGGTCGATGGTATGTCTGACTGTTACAGTCCAGCAGCACTAAAGATGACTTGTTTAAATTAAAGCCATCTGAAATCCCGCAAATCGTTGCCCACAAATCTTTCTGCATTTATCAAAGCTCCACAAAAAAATCTCAACATTTTTGGGCACTTTGTAGAACCTAGTCCTAGTTACCCATTTGAATTAAATTCAAATATGTTTGAATTTAAACCTTGCAGTCATGTCCACTTCACTTTTATCGATCTCAACCTGCTGTATCCAAATTCATTTGATTTATCCAGCCTACCTACACATTTTACTTAGAGATTTGGGAAGTGACTAAAGATATTCCACAAGATAAAAGCCAGGCCCGGAGAACTCAAGGTTCTAGCTCAATTCCTTAGTTTTGTCTATCTCAAGGTTTGATCCTTGGATAAACGAGCTCTTAGAATGAAGCACTTAGTGGAATTTTCAGTCAGGAAATCCCATCAGCTTACGAATTTTGGAGGATGTACTGAGCTCATTTATCGATGTATTTGGGACTGCTTGTCACCAAAAAAAGGGAAACAAATTGCCTGGACGCTCATCAGAAACCAGATCAAAGTCAGAGAGCTCCTTAAAAAGCAGGGACTCGACGACAGTGATACCTGCCCCTTTGGATGCAACGACCAAGAAACGGTTGCACATTTAACTCTGAAGTGCATCAGGATGAAACATATATGGGACCTTATGGGCATAAGGCTAGATGATGTGAAAGAATGGGCTGGCATTTTTAACACGGGTGACAAGCTTCTCTGTGAGAAAAAAAATGGGAACCATATACTCTCTGGTCCATTTGGCTTGCAAGGAATCGAAAGGTCTCTGATGACATTAATATACCTCCAGTCATGAAACAATGTGTGAATTTGGTCAAAATATGGGTGCCCAGGGCAGAAAAAGATGAAGGCTCTCTATTAATTTGGCAAAACTGAACTCCCCCCTCTCTCCCTAATGCATCAACCACTCCGGATGCACTCGTTGTGCTCTGGTTTGTAAAACTCTCATTCACAAGCGTTAAGCGTGTGCGCTTCTAGATGTAATAATCTGAAGGTAGGGGCCCTGATTTGCTCAACAAAACAAAAGTAAGGTCGAATTGACGACCCCAACAATTGCAGCTCCCAGATCATACCGCTAAAAAAATATCTAATACCGGTAGCTCTTTAGTCAGACAAAACCTATTTCCAGGAGGGGGGCAGCGAGAGAACCAACCTGGAGAGGATCTGGGCGTCGAGATCCCTGCGGATGTTGAAGGCCGATCCGTAGATGGCCTCGGTCCCAAACTTCTTCTCGTCCCAGAACTTGGCCTCCTGCACGCGCGCGCACCAAAAGAAGAAGAAAAAAACTCCGATTCAGCGCGCGCTAGGGTTTGGGGGAACCAACGAGGGTGGATCGGGGAGGGTTTTTACCTTGTGGATGGTGGCCTGGACGGGGTGCGCCGGCGCGAGGTCGCCGCGGACGCTGTCGTTGGCGCCAAAGTGGAGGACGTCGTGGGTCTCGCCGAGCTCCTTCTTCATCATCAGACCGCCGCCGCTCGCCATCGCCGCTGCTGAGCCTCTGTTTTTTTCCTCTCTCTGTTCTCTCTGTTGTCTTGGGGTCGTGTGCCGCTACGCTCAACGCCATCAGGGGGAGGCGCTCGATCCCCGCGTGCCCGACCGACCCTGCCGCCTGGCGAACCACCACCAGACCGCCGCCTACCGGTCTCTCGCCCCTTCTGCCCCGAGGTCGCCTCCAATGGACGCGCCGTCATCTTCCCTCACAGACGCGCCGCTGCTCTCTGCTCCTCTCGTGCTCTGACCACCGCAAGTTGCCGCCCCTAGCGGTCGTTCGCACGCCGTCTCAGCCTGCCGCTGCCGCCGCTTGCTGCCTAGATCGCCAACCTCCTCGCGTATCTCCTCTGCCTACGCAGCACCGGATTCTCCGAAATGTTTTTTATACGGTACCAACTTAAATATGTAGCGCGGGTTATTGCCCAAAACATTAGGGACCTTTATGTAAAAGCGCCATGCTTTATTATTACTAGCAGAAGAGCCCGTGCGTTGCAACGGGAGAAAAAAATAGGTCCTCTCACCCATCCACCTCTCTGTCTCCTCCTTTCTCTGTTTCTTCCCCACAATGTGGTTGAACACATCGACGACCTTTGTGGAACGGCCGGTCAGCACGTGGGGTGGCGGGCGTGCGGGTGCGGGCATTGCTTCGGCCGAGCTGCGGCGGCCCCGGAGCTCGGCGCTCGCGAGCGCGCGGAGGTGGGCTCTGCTGCGGGCGTGCGTGGGGTCGGGCGCGGAGATGAGCATGCGCGCGCGGGGAGGGGGGCGTGAGGTGGACCGCAGGGCCCGGCGGCGGCGGCAACTACGGGGCATGGCTGGTCGGTGCGAGCTGCAGGTCGGCGGCTGCAGGGCGGGACGGCTCGAGCCCCAAGCGCCAAGGGTCGACTGTTGCAGGGCAGGCCGGCGCGAGCCATGGGTCGACGGCTACATCGAGAGGACGCTGCGAGGCGGGGCGGCGCCTCGCGCTCGATGGACAGAGCGGCGCGGAGAGCACGGGCGAGATTTGGGACGAGCGCGTGTGGACCCATGAGCTCGAGCGCACAGCAGATGTGGCCGGCGCGACGGACACGATAGGGCCGTGGTCGGACATTATTTGGGATCTCGATCCGTCAGCTGGTGTTGGTCGGATCCGCCGGCCACTGCTAGTGTCCTCCAAGGAGCCTGCCATGGAGATCGCAGCCTCTCCCTATCATCCATCCACCGCTGGTTTCCTTCAAGGACCCGCCATGGAGGTTGCCGCCTCTCCCGTCTCGATCCGTTCGCCACCGGATCCATGACGGAGTAGCCGAGATCCGCCGCCCAAGCGAGCGCCCATCGATGCCGCTGGTGTCCCTTGGTCTTTCCACCGATGTCGTGAGGCACAACATGGATGCGTTTTGATGCACACTACGTGGTTCCTGAATTAGTACCACCTCGCGTATATGTTTTAAATTCAAACTGAAAGCGTAAATTCACAAGAAGAAAGCGTATTGTAACGGTGAACCCACGAAGTCAATCCATGCTTTATTATTAGGGATAGACTAGCAAAAAACCCGTACGTTGCAACGGGAGAAAAAATACGTGTGCACCCTCCTGCGAGTCTTGAGAATGAGACTCTCCTTTCTCAATGGAATACTCATCCATGGTCAATGGAATGCACGATGTTCAGATCATAGCATGTTTAATAACATAAAAGTTAACTTATTCTGGATTTATTTTGTGTTATACAAAATACAACGATGCACTTGTAAATATCTGAATACATATAAATATATTACATTCGAGATATAAAAAAAGGACCATCGTTGAGAAAAATGTTTGGACATTTAAAAAACAAATGATACACATGCTAGCTTGCATATTTGGCATAGATGGTTCAATCTACAACACACAAATTCATTTATCAATTATCACTTACTTAAGATGTTTATAGGCTGTAAACATTTTTGCATATACCAAACTCAAAATCTATTTCAACATTACAAATGTTACATTTGACTCCGAACCAATATTATAACACCTATTAGCATATGCATCTATAGCAAACATGCTAGCAACCAGAGGAAAACGTTCATCTATCAATCTCCTACTTCACCCTGTGATATCTCATATGTATATCTTGTGCTCTCTTTTCTCTACAACATTTTTTTTTCTTCTTGCAATGTTCGCACATAGTTCAATCATAAGTGATGGAAATTATGTTGAGTTTTCTAACTAGATAGATGCACCGGTTGTATTGAACATTATTTAATTGTAATTAACATTAAAATACATATTGGCGACGACATGAATGCTTAATTAGGATCTTGTAGGAAAATATTAAGCTACTCAATTATGATGTGACTTTAGAATTTTTTTTGTTTTCTCTCAACATAAATGTCTATGCTTTCTTGTATTTATTTCAGGATTTTCGGCGACACGCATTCAGTGGGTGGAGACGTTCCCGCCAAGGACGAGGCGCCTATGGTGACTTTGTAAATCTCAAGATGATATGTCGGGTCAGTCTTTTGGAGGTGCTCATAGGGGTGGGTATGCGTGTGTGCGTTCATATGGGAGAGTGTATGCACGTTTATATGAACGCTTGTGTCTGTACTGATGTTAAAAAAACAATGGCATGCCAGATTATTCAAAAAATTGGATACAGTTTTTCTTACCGAAGTGAAATCTTAAATTTTAAATACTAAATTGTGCAGAAAGATGTGTCAACCAATATGGATTTTAGCGATCTCTTGTGTATGGTGATTCAGCTTCCTAGTACACACCGCAAGTGGACGATTAGCATCTGCCGCGTCCCTCGGCTGTTGATTCCATTGCTCGCGTCCGCGTGCATCCGTCCTCAATCTAGGATAGCTTATTGATGCCCTCCGTATGTTTAATATACTTTAGACTCCCACAATCTAACTCACATTTCATAATATGTTTGTTTATTGACGAAGGGGCTTGTTGATTGTCTATTTGCTGAGGTATATAAACTGATGAGATTTGATGTAGAATAGCAAGATGGGACCATTATTAATTTAAAAGCAAATCAAACTATTATTGCAGCCTCTGGAACGAACGTGAGGGCACGGGTTAGATTCTACACACGAACAATAATTTCTGATAGGCCCATCAGCATGTAAGTGGGCCCAGTGTATTGGTATAGAACAGGTTGCAAACAATAAACTACAAATAAAAGAACCTGTTGCATAAGAAGAAAATACGTGATTCATCTTGGTGGCCAGACTTGACTGCACCCACGACGATGTCCTGGGTTCGACTCCAAGTCGGGACATTTTTTTTCCCGTAGAAAAATAAACTGATAGACACAAACACACAAAGTGTATTACGACGGACAAAAGGCGTATTGTGACGGTGAACCCACGGAGTCAATCCGTGCTTTATTATTAGGAAGAGATTTATTATTATTATTAGAAATAGACTAGTACAAATGCCTGTGCGTTGCACCGGGCAATCTTTTTTTGTAAAACCTGCTCCTACTCCGAGTGCCACTATGCGCCACTTCTTATATCCAAGACAAATGTCGAAAAATAAACTGATAGACACAAACACACAAAGCGTATTACGACGGACAAAAAGCGTATTGTGACGATGAACCCATGAAGTCAATCCGTGCTTTATTATTATAGGGAGAGATTTATTATTATTATTAGAGATAGACTAGTACAAATGCCCGTGCGTTGCACCAGACGATCTTTTTTGTAAAACCCGCTCCTACTCCGAGTGCCACTATGCGCCACTTCTTATATCCAAGACAAATGTCGAAACTAAGGTTACCCTCATTCGCTATAAGGTGAAAAATAATAACATCACAACCCATCACTACACACACAATCTGCTTCATCCACTTGAACACGGTAACCAATCTGTCTCATAGTTATCCTTCTTCCCGCCGTTGTTGACATAAGCCGCTCACCTAGTCGCAACGTGTCTGAACGTGGTCAATCTGAAGGCGATGAACTCACCCACCACACTGTCATTGAACCACACCGGCACAAGAGAACATTTATTATAACTTTAAAACCTAATCTTGTCGAGCTGGACCGTGAGGGCTGCCTTCCATGAATTGCTTCCTAATGTTCGCGATTGTTACATACTGATTTTTTTTTCACAACCAATATTTGTTAATTTGGTAAAATTTGTATAATATCAACCTTCAAATTTGGAGTATAGTAAATGAAAAAAAGATGAAACATAATTGTTTGCAACGGAAATCTAAATTGTTAACAGATCACCTAATGATATACACATTTCCACGTATAAATCTTCAATACATATTACTACAAAAAAGATCATCTGCCCATTTCGAACGAACTGAGATTTATCAGGAAACCACTCAGCAGTGTAGTAAAATTTGTTCACATTGACAACGTATTCTCCGATTTTCTCTTGAGAATTAAGAAAGATACTAATACAAAACTTAGTTTTTACATCCACATTATACATCTATGCACGCAGATGAAGCCAATGGTAGTGATACAAATAAAAGGCGGCTAATCAATCGGCGTGACTACCGCTCGCCAAAGTACGGCTCGCATGCGAAGCAACCTCACCTTTCTTGGGTATGGCATCAAGTTCATGATCGATTCCTATGAACTTCACGACAAACCCAAAAAATGCATAGATGTTTCTTTCGTGAAATAAACGATAGATGCGATCATGAGAAGATGCACTACTAAACTGAACCGATAAATAAAGACGATTTAAGCCCGTGCATTGCAATGGGATAAAATGATGTGATGCAGAACCAGCTCTATCATAGGGTTGAGTGTTCGGGGTGCACAAGCAGCTCCTCCTAGGGTTGAATGCTCTTAGGGGAGGGCGGCAGCAGCAGAGCATTTGAGCTAGTTGAGACCAGTGCGCGTGCGTTTTTACATTTTCCTGATAGTATATTTTATTTTCAATAGTAACTTATTGGTATTTCTGGTGCAAGCAATAAATAAGTAGTTGAAAGCACATCAAATACATACATTAATCCACTACTCAATACATACTGGATCACAGTGCTAAAGTCTGTTTCTAATTATAGAGTTTACATTTTTTAGATGATACAAAGCACAGCACGTGCTCTCAAGCGAGAGCATAGAGCATTAGTATTGGTGTGCATATGACACAATTACACGGCAAGGCAACGGACTTAAGCATTAGTAGTGGTGTGGATACTACACAATCACAAAATGTAGTACTGCAAGCCAGCGCACGTGTATGTTTACTGATAGAATGCCAAACATATGCATCTCCATCGGGCATTTGTGCTAGTAAAGAGAGAAAAAGGGAAACTGAATTAGCTTACTCTTAACATTTAAACACTGAAAATAAGAGGGAAAACAGAGGCTTGTGTAAAAAAGAGGGAAAACTGAGACACCAGTAACCACCTCATTGATTACGTTAATTATACCTGAGAAACCATTTATCCATCACATCTCTAGAATGTGCAGATGACCCTCGTGCAGGAGCAAGGGAATCAAGCTCATCGAAGAAAATTACTCATGGGCGTGCTGATCTAGCCTGAAATGGACAGTGAAAACTGAAAACCCGAGTATATGTGCATATTTCATGGCAATTACAAACATGGCTTGTGCAGATGGATATACCTTCTAAAAGATGTCCCTGATATTCCTCTCTGACTCTCCAACATACATGTTTGTCAGTTCTGGACCTTTTACGCTAAGAAAGTTTAATGAGCACTCAGTTGCTACTGCTTTCACAAGTAATGTCTAAAAATTCAAAAGAAAACATCCTAGTTAGCATGTATTATCTTTGTTGTCAGATACAACTAACTTTCGAAAAATGAAGATGAAAACTCAATTCAGACAAAGTATAAAACTCAGTACACCTACCTTCCCAGTGCCTGGAGGTCCATATAGCAGGACACCTGATCGCTTAAGCAATTTAGAGCAGTACACCTGATACAGACATAAGGTTGCACTTGTAGAACTTATTTCTTTGGACCTGGGAATCAAAAAGTCAGTAATAGATGATAAAATAGATTTATTTAGGTAGTTGTGAAATATATTTTTCAGCTCCAGTAGTAACAATGGAGATGTCATATTTCAAATAAATAATGGACATGATATTCTACAGTAACAATGAAGATGTCATATTTCAAATAAATAATCGCATGATATTCTACAGTAACAATGGAGATATCATATTTCAAACAAATAATGGATACGATATTCTACAACTGCCAAATATCAGGACAGAACCCAAGAGAATTCATGATTATCCTCACCAAAATATCATTCTAGACTGAATACCTGTGCTACATGCCTCGTTTGACTATATAATTTTGTCGACAATAGAATACATCAGAGTAACAAATTAAAAATTGATAGCAAATTTCCCCATGATCTTCCACTTTTATTTGTCCATGAACTTATATTCACCAATAATAACATGCAATATTTTCAATCACTGAACCTAGCTACCCAAATAGGTAACTTTCAGACCAGACCAGAGAATTGTTCAAATTCTTGTTGAAATCGAGCTAGCTTTAGTAAAATTCCTACGCCCCAAAGAATCACGCATGGAAAAACCAACACAAGTAAAGAAGGTAACTGTTTAGCTTACATTGAGCTTCCAACTTTGATCACTGGTAGCTACAGAGTAAGTACAGAACAAGCTAACGCATTGTCCAGTTAGCATGCAACTGACTCCAACGCATAAGTAGAATTCATTGCCCCAGCGCCTGCCGCCGAAGGCGCTGCCCCTGCGAGCCGCTGCATCCCATCCCGCTGACCATCGTACCCATCCTTCATTGCGCATGGCAGCCGCAACAACTTTTGTCTCCTCCTGGTCCGAGCATGCCCACAACCCGTACAAGCAGTTATTCCCCATCCTCCTTGCATATTTCCCGTCGAAATCAATGACTGCCGGAGAGGAGTGAGGCAAGACGGGGAGGCCTAGAACAGAGGAAGGCGAGGGGTGCACGCGCAGGTTTCTCATTGATGCATGGCATCAGCAAAATGTCCAGCATGCGCCCTGCGACACCACATCACACTGTAGTATGCCCTTTATTCCTTTGGTTAAGTTTGACAGTGTTGTTTCCATGTTTTGTACACCAGTGTGTGAACCATACTACCGATACTATGACATATATCAAGTGCCTTATCAGAAGAAGAAAACTACTGTAGCTTACACCCTCGATCAAGGCAAGAACATCTGTTTGGGGTTTAATTAGGATATGATGGATTGGATACTATGTATTTTCTTTTACTTTGGATGGGTTCTCTTGTTGTAGATCAGTTGTGTCACCGTGATGATGCACTTGATTCCCAACTGCCTTGCATGCTGTTGTGCAATGCACATGCCCGATACGATGGGCAACCAAAAGATCTAGACAGAACAGAGTTCTGCTATTTGTCATAAAGGGCTATTCCATGGGCTCAAGGTTCACTGGTCACTAACTATTCCATTGTTCATCTTCTGATTTCTAGCAATTCTATCAGCTTCATCGCATAGCCTAGTACAACAGAATAAAAGATGCAGGTAATATGTTGAAAATCATGCTTATATTGCATGCCTCTTGTAAGGTTAGCTTTAGTACATACCTCAAATGGAAAACCTGCAGAAGAAGTTCCGGCGAAGTGTGGAGCACGTGCGGACGGCGTAAGGTGTTCCGGCAATGCGTCAGAGGCGAGATTGGATGCTTCTGGGGCTGGTTAGGCAAATTAAAATGTGAAGGAAAGCTTCTTCATGACTATAATACCGGGAACAAAGGTGACTGCATGCATCAGAAGGTCTCGTCAGCAACTGAGAAGAGCACGATGGCAGATCTCAGCTTTCTCAAGGCATCATGGGGCTGGATCGCAAAATCTTTACCACCAAAATTAAATGCACAACAAAAAAAAGTTCAATGCATTAACAGCCATAAAAAAAATCACAACAACCTATTCAACATTTCAGTTGCTAAATTGTCCCATCCATAAACAGACCTACCTATGCACTTACAGCAGAGTTTTTGAAATTTTAGGTCTGCTATAAATAAATACCATCACTAAGGTTAAATAATACATATTAGGAGCTACATGCATTTGAAGGGACACCACTCGTGTCCTCTAGAATTTTCACCGTGTCCCAAGGAAACATTGCTCACCTCATGAGGAAACATTGGTTCTGCAAGAAGGAAAGAGCACAAAGAGCTGACACTGAGCTTAAATTGGTTGAGCAAGAGTGTTTGCACTGTAGCCTTGTTTTCAATCTCTGCGCATACTACCATTCCCCTTCCAAAACTAACCATCCTATCAACAGTACTACCAATGTTGCAATCCTTTTTATCCGAGCCAACTGCAGTTGAACCTTGGGCAGAGTCATGTGTGTGGCCGCCCTAATTGAGCATCAAAGCTGAGTCCAGCATTTGTCGGGTGCTACAGCCCCCTCCTTCTCAGCACCGTAGCGGTTGTGCCTCAGGTACCATCCCTTGTTGCGTCTGGCCATGATGATGTGCCTCTCGCTCTGTCCGTCACATGGCCATTGCCGAACACAGAAGCTCCATTGGGAGGTTCAACACACTGCGAGGATTCTAACAACCGCACGATCCAACCTTCTTGGCTCCATGCCCTTCTCTCATCAAATTCAATAGACATATGCGATGTGAAGACGATGGTGTCCTCTAGTCCAGCTGCTCTTGAGTCCGACTGAGCCATCCTTCTCGAGGCCTTCGACTGGCGTATGTGGATTGTCCGTCATCCCCTCTGTCCCTGACATCTACCTCCCAGACCCCATCGGTGCCGTTGGGGTGGCGGCACTTGCCCGTGATTGGGGCTTCTTCCACCTCGTCTTGGGGATGTGGAGCTCCAGCGGTGACTGTTGAGCCTGCCAGGTCGACAACGGCGGTCACCTCCAGCGGCACCAGATCAGCGCGTCTCGGGATGGCGGCGCCTTGAGGAGAGAGGAGTGGCATGGCACCACGTCGCCTGCAGCCGCCGCTCAGGAGGGGCGGATCGAGCGAATTGAGACGGACGAAAAAAATGAGTGGAGGAGAAGGGGGCAAGAGCAGAGGAGGGAAGGGGAGGAGAAGAGGGGTGACCGGAGCGTCGGTGCGCCACCGACGGGGAGGCCGGAGAGGTGGCGGATCAAACCCTAGCTCGTAGCACCGGATCGAGCGTCGCCGGGATCGGTCGCCTCCTGGCGGCTGGGATCGGGAGGTGAGGAGAGCCCGTGCTTCTGTGTGCTTGAGAACTGCGGGTTGAATATTGGATACGACAGGGGGGTTTTGGAAAACAGCCTAAACGAAACGTTTTTCTCACTTAATAAAGGACTGCGGGTTCAATAAATAAAAAACAAAAAAACTTTTTCACAAAAAACCCGCGACGGTGAACCCGAAACTCAATCCGTGCTTATTATTCATCACCCAGGGTGCAGAATAAGTTATTTTTCACCCGAGGTAATCTTATGATCATTTCATAATTAAATTACGTTTCGAATTCAAATAGTTACATTCAAATTGATTCACTACATAAAATTTGATATAAGAAAATAAAAATATAGGTCATGAGACAAGAAAATTTGCAGTTTATATGTATTTTAGACTATGTTTTTGTGTTTGTAATTTTATATAACATAAAATATTTTTACGGCGATTATATATTTTCTTACGGTCCCTTTTTGCTTCGAGACAAAACTTACGGAACGTAAATTTACGGTGCATTGATAGTAAAATAGAGGGGGGGGTGAAGAATAACTATGCCTCACCCAGGGTGACGAATAGCGCTACGTAAAATTACGGTGCATTGATAGTAAAATAGAGGGGGGTGAAGAATAACTATTCCTCACCCAGGGTGACGAATAGCGCTATCAATGCACCGTAATTTTACGTTCCGTAAGTTTTGTCTTATTTCCGACGCAAAAAGAGACCATAAGAAAATATATAATCATCGTAAAAAATATTTTATGTTATGTAAAATTACAAACGTAAAAACATAGTCTAAAATACACATAAACTGCAAATTTTCTTGTCTTATGACCTATATTTTTATTTTCTTATGTCAAATTTTACGTAGTGAATCAATAGAAATGTAACTATTTGAATTTCAAACGTAATTTAATTATGAAATGATCGTAAGATTACATCGGGTGAAGAATAACTGTATTTAGTCTCTCTACAAATACGTTTGAGTTGATACCTTTTCTGTCCTCCTAATTCTGTTTCATCACGAGAATCAAATGTAAGTTGGTTATGCCTAGCCATGAGGTACAAATTTCTTTTACTGTTCTCCATAATTACTGTTGAATAAATTGGCTGGTCAATGCAATGGCAGTGGCAGGAAACATCAGCACCACACTGCAAATCTTGAAAAAACAAATTGTGCGCATACGATGCTTTGCCAACGGATGATGGTAGGACACAAATGTGGACCATACAGGTCGAAAACAAGAAAGGTACCAATATACTATGTCATTAGTCGTATTTTTCAGTGAGAAAGTCATTGGTCGTAGTAGGATAGGACAATACGTGTAGCATCACTCAACTAGAGTAGCAGCGAGTCCATTTATCAGCTATTGTTAGGCAAAGTTTACTTCAGGAGGAGTTGCCTGTTGGTACACTGTTTTATACGACAACTTGAAGTTAGGTTGTTTCTCGTGGAGTTATAAAGCGAGGCAATATTATCTCTACTCACATATTTTAGTTACATGCACGATTTTTGTTTCTCCTTCTAACTGAAAAACAACACGTAATCTTGATTAATGTTGAAAAGAACAAAAAATGTTTCTAAAATGTTTTCGATTCACCTGTATTTTTCTTTCGTAATTCATTATATTGATCTTAGCCCACTCCATTTCTCTTTCTTGCTGATATATAATCAATTTTTCATATTTTGTAAAGTGATGTGGATCACATGACACCTGGGAACCAAAGCAATGCATGTGGTCTGTATAAACATTTGAATATTTGATCGCACTTCCACTTGATTTATGATGGGCAAATCATTAAGTGGCCGCTACTGGGAGATTCTCTTTTAGGTACATGGAAGAGATGACACTGAAGGTGTACTGTTATATGTGAAAATTGTGTATGTTTATATTTTTATATGACATTTTTATAATTGTATAGTCAAAAACAAACTTATTGTGTTTGTGATGTTCAGTGTGTACGATCGTCCAACAATTCCACATGGAAAATTCCTAATGAGTATATGAAGAAATAATGTGTTTCTCAACATAACAGTATGGCATGATACAAACATCATGCTGCTCTATGTGGTTCAGCAATTGTACACTATATTTAAGAAAGTATTGTCAGCAGTTTTGTTTGTAAACATCCGAATATCGTTTGTTTCCACAATTGAAGCATTAGTGATTGTATGCTTCACTTTTTCCACAGAACATATTTATATAATAAATACACATGGAGGAGAGTAAATAAATGGTGGAACTTCTTTCGTAGATTATGAATTTTTTAAATATATTTTTGGCAGCTTTTGACACATAATGAAGAAACCATAAAGATTTTTGTAGGCTAAGGAAAACAAACTATTGTGTTTTGATGGGATATACAAATGCTACTTAAATGTATGACTAAAGAAGAAACCGTGGTAAGAATTTAATTCAAGAGCATGATTCATAACCGTCTGTTCTTACAATTAACCAATATTAAAAAATATATTCCTCAAAGTTGTTTCCAAAATAACAGACCGTGTGGTTGCACGGGTTGACGACTGGTGAGCTTAAAATGCCAATTTTAGCTCTTGGATGATCTCATATGTTCCATGGCATTCAAAATGTCTTTGGAGCCCCGATACTAAGCCGTAAAGCATGTCGCACTAAACTATCAAGTAGTCATCAGATCGAGCTTGTCAAACATTCATAACGTCTGCATCAGCTCCTGCAGTAGGTCTGTCACCTAGCGGTGCATCAAGAAAATAATTCTTCTGTGCAACAATGAAGATAACACTACTAGAATCAGGATCTTTGCCGTCAGCCAGCTCTTTGCCATCTGCTAGCTGACGGCAAAGAAGGTCTTTGCCACCAGCTTAAAAAAACTGACGACAAAGAAAGAGCTGACGGCAAAGACCATGTTTGTCGTCTGCTAGTAGACGACATAGAAGCTTTGTCGTCTACTAGCACACGACAAAGAGGGAGGGTGGCCCACTAATGAGAACCGCCTAACGACATAGAAGCTTCTTTTCCGTCCGCGAGCAGACGACAAAGAGAATAGCCAACCTAACAGTCGTTTCCCCTCAGCCCCACCCCACTAGCTACGTTCTTTGCCGTCTACTAGCAGATGACAAAGAAATTAAACCTAACTAAAAAACGGTCGGCCCCGCGCCCACCCCTCTCTCCGCCTCACCTCACCCGCGCCGCCCCCGTGCCCGCTGTTGACCCCCACCGCCCCCGCCACCCCCAATCCTCACCGACCCCGCCGCCCCGGACCACCACCACCCCCGACGCCCCCGACCCCCCATCGCCCCGCGCCCCCGACGCCTCCGAGCCCCCGCCGCCCTCCGCCATAGCGCCTCGTCGCTTCGCTCCATGCCGCCCGGCACTCCGCTCTGTGCCCCCGATGCCCCTGACCCCCCAGCGCCCCGCTGTCCGTCACCGCTCCGGCCCCCTGCCGCCCGGCGCTCTGCCCCCCGCCGCCTGGTGAGGCTTATTTTTCCTTATTTTTCTATCTTTTTTTGCTTTTTTATTTAGTTTAATTAGTTAGTTAGTTAGCTTTTTAAGGTTAATTAGTTACTTGTTTTACCCTAGTGTACATAGGTTAATTAGTTAGTTAGTGTGGTTTGGTTTAGTTGCAACATCGCTGTTTTCATGTTCTTCGTCAATCACCATTTCAGATAATCTGCCTTATTCTCATAACTTGTCTCAAGCGAGGGAATAAGCCGGGCAATATTGTTCTAGTTGTTCTAGTATTAGGGATATTGTTCTTTGTGGATGCAACATTGATTAGGGTACTTTGTTAGATTACTATGCTCTGTTTTTCAATTTCTTCATTCTTAGGTTCAGTTCTTAAGTGCTGGGTCCAGTCTTAGGTTAAATTTCTTAAGTCTTAGGTTCAGTTTTAGGTGGATGGAATATTGATTAGGGTACTTTATTAGATTACTATGCCCTGTACTGATTGTTTCCCTTTCTAATTTATGAAGTGAACCATGCTTTAAAACTAGGTTCAGTACTTGGTGCATGCTTTAAAACTAGAGTCTTAGGTTTAGTACTTGGTGCATGCTTTAAACAGAGATTTGACAAAAGGGAAGTAGGTAGTAGCAAAATATGATATGGTTCAAATTAGGTAAAGTAGATAGATTAGGTTTCTTATCTACTGTTGTGGCCCTAGAAAGAGTAGAAGTACAAAACAGAGTGTTGTTGATGTTTTTACCATCATAAATTTCCATGTTTTCTTACTACTATTCAAGGGTGTTGTTGATGTTGATGTTATTCTAAGGGTGTTGTTGATGTTCATGTTGATGTTCTTCTTCTACTCATTGCCAAGATAGAGTAGTAGCAAATTGAGGCCATTGCCATTTATAGTAGTATTCCAAATTGAGGCCCTGATGACCCACAAGTATAGGGGATCAATAGTAGCTCTTTTCGATTAGTAAGAGTGTCAAGCCCAACGAGGAGCAGAAGGAAATGACAAGTGGTTTTTAGCAAGGTAATGTCTGCAAGTGCTGAAATTGTAAGTAACAAAGTAGTTTGATAGCAAGATAATTTGTAACGAGCAAGTAACGATAGTAATAACAAAAGTGCAGCAAGGTAGCCCAATCCTTTTGAGGCAAAGTACATGCCAAAATGGTCTCTTATGATAAGCAAAGCGTTCTTGAGGGTACACGGGATTTTCATCTAGTCACTTTCACCAGGTTGGTTTGATTTGTGTTTGGTACTTTGATAATTTGATATGTGGTTGGACTGGTGCTTAGGTGCTATTCTTACTTGAAGAAACCTCCTACTTATGATTAACCCTCCCGCAAGCATCTGCAACTATGAGAAAAGTATTAAGAATAAATTCTAACCATAGCATTAAACTTTTGGATCCAATCGGTCCCATACAAAATAGCGCATAAACTGGGGTTTAAGCTTCTGTCACTCTCGTAACCCATCATCTAATTTCTACTCCACAATGCATTCCCTTAGGCCCAAATATGGTGAAGTGCCATGTACTCAACGTTCACATGACACCACTAAGGGAATCACAGCATACATACTATCAAAATATCGAACACATATTAAGTTCACATGATTACTTGCAACATGATTTCTCCCGTGACCTCAAGAACGAAAGTAACTACTCACAAATGATAATCATGCTCAAGATCAGAGGGGTATTAAATAGCATATTGAATCTGAACATATAATCTTCCACCAAATAAACCATATAGTAATCAACTACAAGATGTAATCAACACTACTAGTCACCCACAAGCACCAATCTATAGTTCCGGTAACAAGACTGAACACAAGAGACGAACTAGGGTTTGAGATGAGATGGTGCTGTTGAAGATGTTGATGGAGATTGCCCTCCTGAAGATGGGAGAGTTGTTGGTGATGACGACGACGATGAATTCCCCCTCTGGGAGGGAAGTTCCCCTAGCGGAATCACTCCGCCGGAGGGCAAAAGTGCTCCTGCCCAAGTTCTGCCTCAAGACGGTGGCACTCCGTCCCAAAAGTACTCCCTTTATTTTTTCTAGGTCACAATGACTTATATACCAGAAGATGGGCACCGGAGGTGGGCCTGGGTGAGCACAACCCACCAGGGCGCGCCTGGGCTCCCTGACGCGCCCAGGTGTGTTGTGCCCACCTGGTGGGCCCCCTCTGGTACTTATTTGCTCCAATATTCTTCATATATTCCATAAAAATTCTCCATGAAGTTTCAGTTTGTTTGGAGTTGTGCATAATAGGTAGCCTGCCGTAGCTTTTCCAGGTCCAGATTTCCAGCTGCCGGAATTCTCCCTCTTTGTGTGTACCTTGAAAATTATGAGAGAAAAGGCATTAGAATTACTCCAAAAAGCATTATTATGGATAAAAACATCCTAAATAACAGTAGGAAAACATGATGCAAAATGGACGTATCAGGCCCTGGCAAACACATCTAAGTGCTTGTTTATCTTGCTTTGTTTTTTGAATTATAGTTCTTGCCATCATAAATGTCCGTAAGTGCATTACTTTTTGAATGTGAAATGATAACTTGGGGTAGTTGATTCTCTTCTGCTCAAAACTGCTGCTGCTGTATTGTTGTATGATAATGTTGTAAGGGTAGTAATTGTTGGAAATATGCCCTAGAGGCAATAATAAAGTGGTTATTGTTATATTTATGTGTTCATGATAATTGTCTATTGTTCATGCTATAATTGTATTAACCGGAAACCGTATTACATGTGTGAATACATAGATCATAGTATATCCCTAGTAAGCCTCTAGTTGACTAGCTCGTTAATCAATAGGTGGTCGTGGTTTCCTGACCATGGGCATTGGATGTCGTTGATAACGGGATCCCATCATTGGGAGAATGATGTGATGGACAAGACCCAATCCTAAGCGTAGCACAAAATCGTGTAGTTCGTTTCCTAAAGCTTTTCTAATGTCAAGTATCATTTCCTTAGACCATGAGATTGTGCAACTCCCGGATACCGTAGGAATGCTTTGGGTGTGCCAAACGTCACAACGTAACTGGGTGGATATAAAGGTGCATTACAGGTATCTCCGAAAGTATCTGTTGGTTTGGCACGAATCGAGACTGGGATTTGTCACTCCGTATGACGGAGAGGTACCTCTGGGCCCACTTGGTAATGCATCATCATAATGAGATCAATGTGACTAAGGAGTTGGTCACGGGACCATGCGTTACGGAACGAGTAAAGAGACTTGCCGGTAACGAGATTGAACAAGGTATGGGGATACCGACGATCGAATCTCGGGCAAGTAACATACCGATAGGCAAAGGGAATTGCATACGGGATTGATTGAATCCTCGACATCGTGGTTCATCCGATGAGATCATCGTGGAACATGTGGGAGCCAACATGGGTATCCAGATCCCGCTGTTGGTTATTGGCCGAAGAGATGTCTCGGTCATGTCTGCATGGTTCCCGAACCCGTAGGGTCTACACACTTAAGGTTCGGTGACGCTAGAGTTGTTATGGGAAATAGTATGTGGTTATCGAAGGATGTTCGGAGTCTCGGATGTGATCCCGGACATCACGAGGAGTTCCGAAATAGTCCGGAGGTGAATAATTATATATGGGAAGTCCTGTTTCAATTGCAGGAATAATTTTGGGGTTATCGGTATTGTACCGGGACCACCGGAAGGTGTTCGGGGGTCCACCGGGTGGGGCCACCTGCCCCGGTGGGCCAAGTGGGCTGAATAAGGGAGGGAACTAGCCCCTGGTGGGCTGGTGCGCCCCCCAAAGGGCGCTAGGTGCCTAGGGTTAGAAACCCAAGGGGTAGGGGCGCCTCCCACCTGACTTGGGGGGCAAGTCCCCCCTTGGCCGCCGCCCCCTCTAGATGCATCTATAGGGGCCGGCCCCCTCTCCCTTCACCCTACAAAACAAACGGGGTGGGAGCGCTGCCATACCCTTCCCCTGGAGCAGCCCTCCTCCTCTCGAACACCTCCTCCTCCTCCTCCTCCTCCTCCGTAGTGCTTGGTGAAGCCCTACCAGAGAACCGCAAGCTCCACTACCACGTCGTCGTGCTGCCGGAGCTCTCCCTCAACTTCTCCTCTCCCCTTGCTGGATCAAGAAGGAAATGCCCGGGCTGTACGTGTGTTAAACGCGGAGGCGCCGTCCGTTCGGTGCTGGATCGGATCTTCCACGATTTGAATCGCCGCGAGTACGACTCCATCATCTGCGTTCCTTGTAACGCTTCCGCTTAGCGATCTTCAAGGGTATGAAGATGCACTCCCTCTCTCTCGTTGCTAGCATCTCCTAGATTGATCTTGGTGACTCGTAGGAAAATTTTGAATTATTACTACGTTCCCCGACAGTGGCATCATGAGCTAGGTCTATGCGTAGATTCTATGCACGAGTAGAACACAAAGTAGTTGTGGGCGATGATTTGTTCAATTTGCTTACCGTTACTAGACTTATCTTGATTCGGCGGCATTGTGGGGTGAAGCGGCCCGGACCGACCTTACACGTACGCTTACGTGAGACTGGTTCCACCGACTGACATGCACTTGATGCATAAGGTGGCTAGCGGGTGTCTGTCTCTCGCACTTTAGTCGGATTGAATTCGATGAAAAGGGTCCTTATGAAGGGTAAATAGCAATTGGCATATCACCTTTGTGGCTTTTGCGTAGGTAAGAAACATTCTTGCTAGAAACCCATAGCAGCCACGTAAAACATGCAACAACAATTAGAGCACGTCTAACTTGTTTTTGTAGGGTATGCTATGTGATGTGATATGGCCAAAAGGATGTGATGAATGATATATGTGATGTATGAGATTGATCATGTTCTTGTAATAGGAATCACGACTTGCATGTAGATGAGTATGACAATCGGTAGGAGCCATAGGAGTTGTCTTAATTTATGGTATGACCTGCATTTCAATGAAAACGCCATGTAATTACTTTATCGCTAACCGTTAGCCATAGTAGTAGAAGTAATAGTTGGCGAGACAACTTCATGAAGATACGAGATGGAGATCATGGTGTCATGTCGGTGACGATGGTGATCATGCCGCGCCTCGAAGATGGAGATCAAAGGCACAAGATGATATTGGCCATATCATGTCACTTTATGATTTGCATGTGATGTTTGTCATGTTTACATCTGATTTGCTTAGAACGACGGTAGCATAAATAGGATGATCCCTCACTAAAATTTCAAGAAAAGTGTTCGCCCTAACTGTGCACCATTGCGAAGGTTCGTTGTTTTGAAGCACCACGTGATGATCGGGTGTGATAGATTCTAACGTTCGCATACAACGGGTGTAAGCCAGATTTACACATGAAAAACACTTAGGTTGACTTGACGAGCCTAGCATGTACAGACATGGCCCCGGAACACGAGAGACCGAAAGGTCGAACATGAGTCGTATAGTAGATACGATCAACATGGAGATGTTCACCGTTGATGACTAGTCCGTCTCACATGATGATCAGACATGGCCTAGTCGATTCGGATCATGTATCACTTAGATGACTAGAGGGATGTCTATCTGAGTGGGAGTTCATTAAACAATTTGATTAGATGAACTTAATTATCATGAACTTAGTCTAAAATGTCTTTACAATATGTCTTGTAGATCAAATGGCCCACGCTAATGTTGCCCTCAACTTCAACGCGTTCCTAGAGAAAACCAAGCTAAAAGACGATGGTAGCAACTATACAGATTGTGCCCGTAACTTGAGGATCATTGTCATAGCTGCCAAGAAAGCATATGTCCTTGAAGCACAGCTAAGTGAAGCACCCATTTTCCCAGCAACTCAAGACGTTATGAACGCCTGACAGTCGCGTAGTGATGATTACTCCCTGGTTCAATGCAGCATGCTTTACATCTTAGAACCGGGGCTCCAAAAGCGTTTTGAGCAGCACGGAGCATATGAGATGTTCCAAGAGCTGAAAATGGTTTTCCAAGCTCATGCCCGGGTCGAGAGATATGAAGTCTCACTACAAAAAAAAGACACATCCGTGACATTTTGGGCCGAACGAAAAAAAATTCTGTCATACATATGACACTTCTATGACGATAATTGTGACGAAACCCGGTATCATCATAGATGTGGTGGGCTCCTACTTCTATGACAACAAATCATGATAGAAAATGGGCTTTTCGTCCTGGGCGGGCCGGAGACGCAGCTGCATGACATTCTTTGGGCCGTCCATGACGAAAAAACCGTGGTAGAAGCGAGGGGGAGGAAAATTTCGGGGAGTTCCCGGTTACAGTGGGGGGTCGGGGGCTGAGCGATGCGCATTTCTCTCGTACACGTACGCGCGCGTGTGCGAGGCGTTGGCTCTAACTGAACCCGAGTGAGGTGTTGGGATCTAACTGAACCCGAGCGATTGCACTGCAAGCTATGCGTTACTGAACCCGAGCGATTGATCGATGGCTGTTAACTGAACCCGGTCGAGCGATTCCTTCGCTACTGCTGCTAACTGAAGCCGATCGATTGGATGAACAGTGAGCGTTGCGGGGGGGGGTGGATGAACAGTGAGCGATGGCGTTGCCTCTGGATGAACAGGACCCCGTGGTGTGGAGGGCTGGATGAACAGTAGATGGTGGAGGGGTGCCCGTGGAGGGGTGGTTGAACAGGACCCCATGGTGTGGAGGGCTGGATGAACAGTAGACGGTGGAGGGGTTGTTGAACAGTAACCGGTGGAGTAGCGCGCGGTGGAGGCTGGATGAACAGGAGCCCGTGGAGGCTGGAGGAGGTCGACGGTGGAGATGAATAGTATCCCGTGGAGTCCCGTTTTGCAGTACGCCACACCCCTCCCGATGAACAGGACCCCCTGTTTCTACCGTAGGAGGTCCGTTTCGTCCGTTTTGCGGTAGGCTACACCCCTCCCGATCAACAGGACCCCCATTTCGACCGTAGGAGGTCTGTTTCGTCTGTTTTGCGGTATGCCACACCCCTCCCGATCAACAGGACCCCCGTTTTGATCATAGGAGGTCTGTTTCCTCCGTTTTGCGGTACGCCACACCCCTCCCAATCAACAGGACCCCGTTCCGAATGTAGGAGGTCCGTTTCCTCCGTTTTGCGGTACGCCAGGCCTCATTTCCATCGCCTGTTCCGTCCAAGCCCTCCCGATGAACACGACCACGCATTCCGTTCCGACCCAGCCGGTTGGCTCCCACCCGTTCCGTTGCCTCCTGATGAACACGACGCATTCCGTTGCCTCCCCATGAACACAACGCGTTCCGTTGCCTTCCCATGAACACGACGAGGAAGCTGTTTCTCTGTTCCGACCCAGCCATGTACACGAGCCCTGGCCATACGTATGCGCGAGTAGGCGTTCGCGACCCCGCCCGTATGTACACATACGTGGCCATATTTTCTTTCTTGCACCCTGGCCGCTGTACATACGTGTACATGCTACGTGCGCGCCTCTACTATGACACGTGTGCACCTCTACATCGACCAGTATGTACGTACACGTTGGCGACCAGAATGACAACGCTACGTACGCTTCGACCAGGTGGGTCCCGACTGTCAGGCACTTCCTTGCCTGCAAAGATGTAGCTGGTGGGTCCCGGCAGTCAGGGGGGTGAATCGTTTTTTTTTCCGGACGCACTTCCTTGCGTGCGAAGATGTAGCCAGTGGGTCCCAGCAGTCAGGGGGGCGAATCGTTTTTTTGCCCGGACGCACTTCCTTGCGTGCGAAGGTGTAGCTGGTGGGTCCCAACAGTCAGGGGGGCGAATCGTTTTTTTGCCCGGACGCACTTCCTTGCGTGCGAAGATGAAGCTGGTGGGTCCCAGCAGTCAGGGGGAAACGTTTTTTCCGTGAAATACAGTGGCCCGTCCGGTGGGTCCTAGCTGTCAGGTGGAGGAATCATTATTTTCCGCGTAATAAGGAGGCACTTCCTTGCTGCGGCCGTGGACCCAGCTGTCATCCTCTCCACGTACAGTCCACGTCCGATGGAAGTCATTCCTTGACCACGTTGACCAGGCCGCGCCGAGAGCACCACGGCGGTGGACGACGGCGAGGCCTAGGAAGGGGATGACACAGAGCCGGGGAAGACGCGGCAGTGGAAGCCCGCGCAGAGAGGAGTATGAGGGTTCACTGGTTCAGCTGCAGTGTGAGGCTGCCATCGCCGCAGGGCCTGGCCAGCGGTGGGAATAGTAGGGGCGGTGAGACCTCTGTGGCAGCACAGCCGGCCACGGGAGGCAGGAGCATGCGGCACGACCGGCGCTGCTTTGGGCGGCTGGAGCAAGAAGACCAGAGGTTGAAGAAGCACTACGGCCGTTGGATGGATATCGTACAGTCACTGGAGCTAGAATCGTTCATATTGACTAAGTTGACAAAGCCCTCCGTCCCCGTCAACTTAGTTGGCCCACAAGTCATCCTCCCACTATGGTGGGTCCCAGCTAGCAGGGGGTATTCATTCTTTTGTGCATAATAAGGAGGCACTTCCTTGCGTGCGAGATATAGCTGGTGGGTCCGACATGTCAGTGGGGGGAACGTTTTTTCGCGACATACAGAGGCCCTTTCTGTGGGTCCCAGCTGTCAGGTGGAGGAATCATTATTTTGCATGTACATTCCACGGCCAATGGATGTCGCTCATTGACCACGTTGACCAGGCCGCGCCGAGAGCACCATGGCAGTGGACGACGGTGAGGCCTAGGAAGGGAACGACACGGAGCCGGGGAAGACTCGGCAATGGTTGCCCATGCAGTGGGGAGTACGAGGGTTTACTGGTCCGGCTGCCGTCGCCGGAAAATAATAGGAGGTGTGGGTGAGTAGAGGAATGGCCTGGCCAGCAATGAAGTAGGGTGGGGCGGTGCGGCCTGTGCGGCAGCACAGCCGGCCACGGGAGGCGGGAGCAGGCAGTCCCATCGGAGCTGGTTTGGGCGGCTGGAGCAAGAAGATCAGATATTGAAGAAGCAGCACGGCCGTTGGATTAACATCCAATGGTCACTGCTGCTAGAATCGTTTGTGGACTAAGTTGACAAAGCCAAAGTACACGTCAACCTAGTAGACCCACAAGTCAGCCTCCAAATCTGTCCCAAACAGCATACAACCCAAAATTTCTAGCCAGATTCAAATTAATTTTAAATCTAAATATACCTTAATTTAAATTCAATGAAATTTTACCCGCACAAAAACAATGAAATTTAAAATATCAAAATCCGAAAGAAAACAGTATTTTGGAACTAATTGCCTATTTGCTGTATTTTTTCATTTTACAGCCCATTTATTATTACTTATAGCCCATTTCTTATTACTTATAGCCCATTTTCTGGGCAAAATGCATCCCTCCTCGTCTTGAAAGATTTCTGGCCCAGCAGGGCGTAGAAAAGCAAGTAGGCCTACGTTGGTTATTCTGCAAAAAACAAAATAGCTGGCTAGCCATTTTCAGAAAGGAAAAAAACAAATTGGGCTGGTCATGTGCTAAACATATGAAATAAAAGCCTGGGCTGGACAGGCCACGGGTCCCGCACAACCCAGTTGATACCCTTCACCATCCTGAAAAAACAAAATTACTGCGTGCGCTGCTGGGTCCCTACTGTCATCCTCACCATGTACTGTCATCTCCTTATTCCTCTCGGTTGTTGACCATGTTGACAACACCGGAGGGCGGCGCCACGGCGAGCGAACCAAGGCAGAGGACGATGGTGAGGCCTCGTACGGGAATGAACAGGAGCCGGGGAAGATCACAGCCAGCTGTGGGAGGCAGGAGCAGGTGGTCCCGCCGGCGCTCGTTTGGCTTTGGCGGCTCAAGGAAGAAGAGATTGAAGAAACGCGACAGCCGTTGAATGTCAATCCAACAGTCAAGGTTGGCACAATCGTTTGTTGACTAAGCGGACACCAAGTAGCATACTTTTTTATATATAGGAAGAAAACTGTGAGGAAAATGCGTTCGTCTGCCGTCCTCCTCACAGGGAACGTTCGCCACATAAGTGACTAGCACCCTTAGTTTTCAACCGAGAGGTCTTGGGTTCGAGTCCCGGGAACTCTCAATTTTGTCCTCCTTCCTTCCTCGCAAAAAAGGGAAAGAAAATCAAAGACTTGGGAAGGCGTACAGAACAAGCTAGTGTACCAGTAAAGAGACGTTGCCGAGTTTTAGAAAAAAGAAAGACGTGCTCCTGTAGCTGGTTTGAATCCAAACCTAGACTATGACTATATATGGTGCTATGCTACTCTGCAAGTAATGAAACTGACATATCCAACGTTCGCTTCTCCTCTTCTCTACTTACTCTTCCTAGCATCAGAAGCTCTGGCCGCAGCAACCATGTCCGCTGGCTGCTCGTCCACCTGCTCTTCAACAGGCAACAACCAGATATGTGCCAAGTTGCCACCCGTACCATCGCCTGTGGGTCTCATCACACCCCCGCCGGCACGCGCACCGCACCCGATTGCTCATCGCAACCCTCTGCCGTTGGTGTGGTGCCACTGGTGCAAATCACGCAGAGTCATCCATCGCGTCTCAACCACAACCCGCAACCCTGGCCGAGTCTTCTACAAATGCCCGAATCATGGGGTAATAATATGTTTAAGTGTTGTTCTGCTGCTTTCAGTTGCTGATTTTTTAATAGTTTGGTTGATGATCTTCCAATTTGATTCGTGCAGAAAAGGGAAGATTCGTGTGATTTGTATTTCTGGGAAGTTGCTGATGTGGGGGAATGCAACTACGCTAATTATTTGGTTAGCCGAGGAATCCCAATACCAGCAGGTTGGGGTGTTGGACAAGTAACTGAAGGAACGACAGAAGAGGAAGATGCAGAGCAGAAGGTTAAAGATGCAGTTCCTCTGATCATGGCCAAGTAACATCTGCTAAACGGCCTTGACAACAATGAGGAGATGAAAGAGCTTGTGAAGATAATGGGCAAAATCGATGAGCTCTGTAGGATGATTGTCTCTTTATTTGTAGTGTATGTAGCACTCGTGATGTATTCAGTGGCTACGACATGAGCACTTTGCTGAAACTAGTAATGAATGAAACCCGTGTAGCAGGCTGGGCGTAGTGTTGTGAAAATCTAATGATTTCTATTAACGGAAATCAGGGGGTATCCCCTTTTTCTCATATAAATAAATAAATAAATAGCAGAGGCCCTGTCGGGTCAGCTTTGTTCTCATTCGAAGACGTCGAGCAAATTGCAGTTCAACAACAAACTATGTCATCAAATTCAAGTTTCACAGCCAAATATGAGTACAACTAAACAACAATGTCATCATGTTTTAGTTGTCATACAATCACCAAACACAAATCAGCATACATAACAAGTGATGTTCTCACAGCAAAATACTAAACAACATGTTCATCAGGTTTCAGTTGTCATAGCAAACACAATTTCACATAGTAGATAAAAAAACGTCTTCTGACATGCAAATACGATAAAAGCGATGTAATCATCATCCACAGCAGCAGCGTCAACATCTTCTCCATGTGTATCAGTCTGAATCATAATTCCCCACGGTGTCATCTTCTTCTTCGTCCTCAACGTCCTCGAACGTTGGCTTCTTCTTGATCAACTCTTGTATGTCCACAGCACGACAGGCAATCTTTTCGCCGGCGTCATTGATGTGATGGTTCTCAAAGATATTAGGAACATCTGTGTTATCTTGTACATCAGGAGCAGTGTAAGCATCATCTTCTTGTGCAACTTCATTAAACGAATTCCTCTGCTCAAACCTTTGCAATACTCTCCAGTCATCGCTACGTGCAAATGTGTCTTCCAAGAAAAATATCTGTGTTGCTTGATTTGCCAAAATAAAAGGCTCGTTGGTCTGGTACGCCGCCTTGACATTGATGGATTTGAAATAATCATCAGCTCTGGGTTTTGCGATCCTGGAAAACGGGTTATACCAACCACAGCACAACAGAACCACACACCGATGATCCTCGAAACTGGAGATATACTGCAACTGAACAATGTCTGTTATGTTAGCATACATTTCAGTTGTCTCTTTGTCATACGTATCCGTGCTCATGATGGCACTGTTTTGTGTCTTCCTGCCTTCGTCTCGTGCAAGGGTGTTGTAGCGCACATCTCCAACAACGCAAGATTCATAATGTCTTACCCGCGTATCAGGACCCATTGCTAATGAGTAAAGGGCATCATCAACTGCCTGCCCATCCTCCCGCATCTTCTTAACCTATGGTTAGAAAATAGACAAGCTGATCATCTTATGTACTCAATATATTAAAAAAACTGACAGTGCACTTCAAAAGCTTACATGGTTCTTGAACCATTTCACAAATCCTGCCATAACCAGTTTGTCAATGTTTTGTCACAGCCCTAGCTTAGTCTTGCATATCCTTGCATAACCTCCATGCATCATGTTTACTTTTCCTCAGAAAGTTGAAATGGGGATGGCAGAAACCCCAACACCACTTAATCCAACTAGGGTTACTAAAATATTTTTTCAATGATCCTGAAATGCCCTTCAAAAATGCTCATCATCTTTGTCTTGGTCTAAAACCCTTGACAAAAATGGTTCACATTTTTCTAGGACAACATTGGGTCACTGAATTAAATCATATGCTATTTGAATTTGGGCACTTAAATACTATAAAATATTTAAAATGCCCAAATAATCCCAAACCAAAATGTTCCATGTTTGATATTTTCTAAACATTGGGCATGCACAGTTTGGTGATTTTTGAAAGTGCCTAGATATTTTTAGTAATGCCACAAACTTACAGAACAAAAGAAAAATAGAAATAAAAGAAAGAGAGAGAGAGAGAGAGAAGGACCTACCTGGGCCACTTGCCTGGCCGGCCCAGCTCGCTGGCCAGCCCACTGGCCTCCTCCCCGTCGTCTTCTCCCCTGCCAGGAGGACGAAGGCGCGTGCTCGCCGTGCGCGTCCACGCGCGAGCCACCTCCTGCTTGCTCGCCGCTGCTGGAGACTACCCCGAGCGCCACGACACCCCCTCGACCCCCTCAATCTTTCCCCTCACTCCCTGGTTCTCTCTCCCTCTCTGGTTCTCTCCCCGCAGCCGCCTGAGAACGCCGTCGTCGCGCTGACGAGCACCACCGCGGCCACCAGGCACCCCTCACCCTCCCGCCGAGGCCAGAAGAACCGCAAGAACCTCCCCATCCTCCCAATCGAGCTACTAGATGCCAGGAGGCCCTGCTTCATCATCATCGCGGTCATCTTCAACCTCGGGCACCCGAGCCCGTCGCCGTCGATTAGCTGCCTCCGGTGCCTCCCCGAGCTCGCTGACCCTTCCGTTCGACTCACTGTGAGCTCCTGCTCCCAAACCCCCTCTCTCCTCTGTCGATTTCCTCTTCTAGCCCCACTGTCCACCACGGCCGAAGCTCGCCGCCGCCGTGCCTCATCGCCACCGTGACTGGAGCCGTTGTAGCTCGAAGCCGAGCACACCATCGCGCTCAACGCGTCTCCAGGAGCCCGTAGCCAGCACCAGCTTCTCCCCACGTGCCCCCTAGCTCCAACCCGATTATGCCGTAGCTCCGGCCGCCGCTCGGCTCGTCGCCGGCGTCGATTCCGGTGACCCCGTGACCTGCTGCTACCTCCGCTAGATGCGCGGGAGCAAGGGCTATCGCCCGGTGCCCTCGGCATGTCTAACCGACGCCCATAGCTCGATTCCGGCGAGCCACCGCCGCACTGTCAGGTCGTCGGAGTTCAACTCCGGTGGCTGGTGATGTGGCACATCATTAGCCGCTGATGACCCCACTAATTAACCCCCTCACTCACTGACAGGTGGGCCCCAGCCTGCTAACTAACCTAGCTTAGCACTTAAACTAATCTGAGTTAGTTAATTAACTAACTGTGTGACTGACCAACGGGCCCCACACGTCAGGTTTGACCTGGACCAAGCCGTTGACCTGCTGACGTCACTATGAGGTCATGCTGACGCAGTAAATCACTTTCTGGATTTAAGTTTATTCAGAAAATTCCAGAAAATTGCCTAAACTTCTAAAAATCATAGAAATTCAACCGTAACTCCAAATAAAATAAATTATATATGTAAAATTATCATAAAAATTCAAGGAATCCATCTGTACTATTTTCATGCATGTTTGAACAATGTTTGTCCTCTGTTTTGGACAAAACAAATACAGGGCATTTAAATAAACATATATGGAGTTGGAATTTGAATCTTGTATTCAAACCAACTTCATTTAAATCATAACTAGATGCATTAGCTCAAATCACAGCATATTGCCATGTCATGATCATGCATCATATTGTTTCATATGCATTGATTGTGTTCTTCTCTTTTGTCGGTGTTTGTCCCCCTTCAGTAGACGATGTTCCGACGATGTGTTCGATGACACTGATGAAGAGCTATTACTATGTTCAGAAGTGCCAGGCAAGCACAACCCCCTTGTTCATTCTGATACAAGCCCACTCTCTCGCTCCTGCTCTCTTTTACTGCATTAGGACAACAACGATCATCTGTTACTTGTTGCAGTAGTTGAACCCCTTATCCTCTGCATGACCTGTCATTGCCACAGTAAATAGATGAAACCCACTAGCATGAGTAGGAGTTGTTTGAGCCCTGATGTGCCTACTCATTCATGCTTGTTTGTCATGCCTACTACTGCTTAGAGTTGAGTCACGTCTGATTCATCGGGGGGTGAATTGGAGTAGTGATGAACATGTCCTACCGTGTGTGAGCTAAGTGTGTGAACACGTTTTGGTAAAGGTAGCGGTGAGAGGCCATGTAGGAGTACATGGTGGGTTGTCTCATTGAAACCGTCCTCAGGAATTGAGTTCTGTGTCTGTGATCCATGACCAGCTACTACCACTCATTGGGATCCTTAATTGACCCTCTCGACTTCTTAATCACCCTAGTACTCTGTCCAGGAGTTGCAACTAGTTTCTGGTGTTTGTAGGTTATGTGTTGGCGGCCGTGCGTAGCACTGACCCTAGGGGTGGGCTATGTTGCAGTAGATACACCGTGGCACGGTGTACCGGGCGCCCGTTTGGTGTCTCGGGAACCCTGTTCACATCGTTCGGGGCCGTATGTGGAAACCTCGGCCGGACTCCCTCCGGATGGAACCTGGATAGGCGATAAACCTGGACTAGAGACTTAAGTGTTTAGGTAGGCCGTGGCCGACACCCTCGCCAGGCTTCCGCTTGAAGGTTGCCGAGATACATGACGTGTATATGGTGGTAAGTGGTGGGAGCATGTGTGAAGAAGTACACCCCTGCAGGGTTATCATTATCTATTCGAATAGCCGGATTCCTCGGATATGGAAACTTGGACCCCTTGCATAGTTCATAGACAAGTGAAAGTGGATACCCTAAAACTCGCAAGATAAGCGTGAGTGCTATGGATGGCCTTCTCGTAGGGAGACGGGAGCGGATCCATAGTGGTGTATTGAGTGGTGAATATGTGGACTCGTGTGCGCCACCTCAAAAGAGTTGCTTGCAGTCGTAGTTCAGGTTAGCCACTGAGTCAAAGCTGGCTTGCTGCAGTTAAACTCCACCCCCCTTGTTGATACCGATGCATATGTAGCTAGTTCCGATGTAAGTCTTGCTGAGTACCTTTGTACTCACGTTTGCTTAATTTATGTTTTGCAGAGAGAGACTTCAGTCTTGCTAGTAGTTTTCCGCGTGGACTTCGACGTTAGCTTGATACCTCAGCTACGATCTTGTGCCCTCGGCAGGATCTGGTAGATAGTCAGGCTTCTTAGCCTTTTTCCATTTATAGATGTCTGTACTCAGACATGTTAAGCTTCCGCATGTGCTTTGCATTGTATGCTATGATTGTTGGGTCATGAGACCCATGTTTGTAATATCTCGCTCCTCGGAGCCTAATGAATAAATACTTGAGTTGTAGAGTTATGTTGTGATGCCATGTTGTATTTACACATATCGAGCATATTGTGTGTATGATTGAAATGCTTGGTATGTGTGGGATCCGACAATCTAGTTGTTTATCCTTGGCAGCCTCTCTTATGGGGAAATGTACTCTAGTGCTTCCATGAGCCATAGTAGTCCGCTACAGCCCGGTTCACTGGAGCCCTGTTAGCCCAGCACTACTGCTCAGGACACTTGACTGGCCGGCATGTGTTTCACTTCGTTCATGTGTCTGTCCCTTCGGGGAAATGTCACGCGGTGACATCCGGAGTCCTGTTAGCCTAGTGCTACAGCCCGGATTCACACGCTGCTGACCGACATGCTCGATGTGATTCATGTATGCCTGTTCCCATAGGTTGGTGCCGCTTTGGGTTCACGACTAGCCATGTCGGCCCGGGTTCCCTGTCATATGGATGCTAGCAACACTATCATATACGTGAGCCAAAAGGCGCAAACGGTCCCGGGCCGTGGTAAGGCGACACCCGTGGGAATACCGTGCATGAGGCCGCAAAGTGATATGAGGTGTTACTGGCTAGATCAATGTGACTTGGAATCGGGGTCCTGACATGTTTCTTGGACTTTGCGGCAGTAACTCCTCTTTGTAGATGCTGCACAACATAGTGATCGCATCAAACATCTAAATATATAAGAATGTGCTGCAAGTTTAGTAGATTACGATGTATAAGTTGCAGTACTGCACTTACTTGATATAAGGTAGTATCTCAGGACAGTTATTCAACACATACCAAACCATTTTTTCCAAATCTTTAGGTTTGTCCTCTTGTCGACTCTTCCCTGTAACTCGAACAGAATAATTGAAAACATTGAGCCCGGGATTGTCTTCACCCACCTCTTTGCTAAGCTGATCAGCTGTTTCAATGTATTTTGAGCAGAATGTCAACGCTTCTGTAGCAATGTAGGCCTCTGCAATGGAACCCTCGGGTCTAGCTCTGTTCCTAACATAGCCCTTGAAAGTGCCTAGCCGCCTTTCAATAGGGTACATCCAGCCATACTGTACTGGACCTCTAAGTAGTGCCTCATCAGGTAGATGAACAACCAAATGCACCATCACATCAAAGAAGGCTGGAGGATATATCTTCTCAAGGTCGCATATGATAGTTGGTATCTTGTCTCTAAGACGCTCCAAAGCATCTATCCTGATATTCCTACTGCAGAGTTCCCTGAAGAATTGTCCCAACTCTGCAACTGCTCTGTATAAGTCAGGGCGGCCCAATCCTCCAAGGGTAACAGGTAAAACCCTTTGAAGTAGGACGTGGCAGTCATGAGTTTTCAACCCTTGTACCTTGTTTCCATCTGCACTGACTCTCCTTTCAGGGTTGGAAGCAAATCCATGTGGGAATCTCACACATGACAGGACCTCGCAGAATTCTTTTCTTTTTACCTTGTCCAAGACGTACACAGCTGGTGCCATATCCCGTGGTTTACCTTCATCTTGCACCTGCAAATCCTTTCTGATACCCAGGTGTATCAAATCAATCCTAGATTTTAAGGTATCTTTCATCTTGCCTTCAATATTAAGAAGTGTGCCGATAATGCTGTCACATATATTTTTCTCGATGTGCATCACATCAAGATTATGCCGCAGATCCAAATCTTTTCAATACTCCAAGTCCCACAAAGTGGACCTGCAGGTAAACAATAATATCTCTTCTACCCTGCCATGCTTCCTTTCCCCGCTACCATTACCAGGATGGTTTCCTGGTGTAATATGCCTGACCTTCTCTAATTCCACTTGCAACTCATCGGCGGTGAGCCTCTTTGGCGCATCACGGTTTTCATGCTTTGCATTGAACACATGTCTTCGGTATTTTCTAGGATGCGGCTTGTCCTTGGCAAGGAAACGGCGGTGTCCAATGTAACAAATCTTGCTAAGTATTGCGTATGACAGCGGATTCTTGTCACAGCAAACACATACATTGTAACCATGTGTCGTTCGCCCTGACATAGTGCCCAAAGCTGGATAATCATGGATGCACCAAATTATAACAGCATGTAGAAAGAAATCAGCTGGTGGGATGCTATATAGGTCTCGAGTGAGAACACCCTTCCATAGCTGTTGAAGTTCCTCCACAAGAGGCTCCATGAACAAATAAAAATCCTTTCCAGGACTTTTTGGACCTGGGATGAGCAAGGCCATCATGTAGTTTGATTCTTTGGTGCAGACATTTGGAGGCATGTTGTAAGGGATAACAAGCACTGGCCACATGCTATATGTGGCGCTCTGGTGGCCAAATGGGTTAAATCCATCTGAAACTAAGCCAAGTCTAATGTTTCTCGGTTCAGCAGCAAACTCTTTGTGTTTATCATTGAAGGTTTTCCACTCACTACCATGAGATGGATGGCTCATTACATTCTGATCTCTGTACTCCTGGTTCCTAGAATGCCACAGTACATCCTCTCTCTTGTTTCAGCATCATGAAACAACCTCTGCAATCTTGGTGTAATTGGAAAATGTCTCAAAACATTATGAGGAATCCTCTTCACAGCATCGCCATCTTTCCATCTTGATGATTTGCATTTCGGGCATTCACTTAAGTTGGCATAATCCTTCCGGAACAGAACACAATTATTCTTACAAACATGGATCATATCATATCCAATTCCAACCGCACGAAGGAAAGTCTTCATTTTACTGTAGGTGTGTGGCAGCTCAGACGCATGTGGGAAAGATTTGCAAAAAGTAGCCAACATCGCATCGAATTATTTGTTGGTCATCCGCTCAGATGTCTTCACCTAAAGAAAGGTGACCATAGCTGAGAATACCGACAGCTTATTTCCTGGGGTGACAGCAACGTTGCATTGTTCCAACATGCGGGCCCACCGTTTTTATTCTGTAGGTGAAAGTTCACGGATTGCACGAGCATTTCGTAGCATTGTTTCAATGTTGGTCAAACTCACTGGCTCCGCCACCACCACCTCCTCCTCCTCTTCCACCTGAGCATCAGGCAGATCAAGATGGTGATCTGCTGCTTCCACGTAGTCAATAACATTGACGTTCACAGCTTCACCATGATGAACCCACCTAGTATATGTGACCGACATCCCATACAAGTGTAGATGATTTTGCATAGTTGACTGGGGTCTTGTAACTAAATTCATACAACTGCTACACGGGCAGAGCAGATCTGATTTCGGACCACCATACTCAGCTCTGATAAAGTTCACAAAGTTTTCAACCCCCTCGACATATGCAGCGGAGAATCTTCGAGCAGAAGTTATCCAAGTCCTATCCATCTGTTAGACATACAAATTAGTTCTTCTACTAGATATTACAGGAAAAACATATATGCTTTTTTATGAAGTCCAGAAAAAATGCCTAGGTCAATGTCTAAAGCCATGGCAAGATATTTGGACGAGCAGATCTAAGTAACGAAATATATGTAAAGCTAATTCAGCAAACAGATTTGAGTGCCAAATTATGGCAGGCTATTTCAGCAGTCAATGAGGCCGAGCACACAGCCATCGAACTATCGAAGGCCATTGTCGGTGTCAAAACCAGCGGATCTCGGGTAGGGGGTCCCGAACTATGCGTCTAAGGTGGATGGTAACAGGAGGCAGGGGACATGATGTTTTACCCAGGTTCGGGCCCTCTTGATGGAGGTAAAACCCTATGTCCTGCTTGATTAATATTGATGATATGGGTAGTACAAGAGTAGATCTACCACGAGATCAGAGAGGCTAAACCCTAGAAGCTAGCCTATGGTATGATTGTATGTATATGATCTATCGACTAGCCTAGCCTCGGTTTATATAATGCACCAGAGGCCTAGGATAACAAGAGTCCTAGCCGAATACGCCGGTGGGGAGGAGTCCTTGTCTTGATCACCAAGTCTTGTGGAATCTTCCATGTATGCGGCAGCTGTCCGAACTGGCCCATGAGTATACGGCCATGGGGGTCCTCGGCCCAATCTAACAGATCGGGAGACGACGTGGTGAATAGCCCCTAGTCCAGGACACCGTCAGTAGCCCCCTGATGGTCTTCAAGTTAGGGACGCTCCTCGATTCTTTCGAACTGTTCTTCATCTTCGGTTGTCGGTCTTGAAAATTGGTTCAACAAATCTTCTCATCTTCGATCTTGAGGATTGCTGAAATGCATTCAACGAGTTTACACGTCGGGTATCCGAGGAGCCCCTTTAAGTTTCCGGCCTTTATCAATGCCTTGTTATTTTTATGCCACACCTCGGGTTTGAAGTTGTTCCCGGGAGGCAGTGTCCTCTTGCGTCCGAGTTCTAACGCCGGATTGCATTCGAGGTATTTTTTGCAGCCGAGCACCAATGCCGAATTGCTTTCGAGCTCTAACGCCGGAATGTATCCGAGCTCCAACGCCGGACTATATCCGAGGTGTCATATCACCTTGGTTCAAAAAAGTTAAAGGAGTTTAGCCGAGCTTAATGCCGGAAATGCCCTCTATCGAGCTAGCCGCTAGCGCCCGAGCTTTATGCCGGACTGCTTCCAAGGTGGTGCACCACCCCGACCGCGGGCTGATTTATTGTGAATATTTTTAACTGGTGTAGTTTATTCTCTGCCGAGATATGTAGCCAGTAGCCCTCAAGGTGTGTATCGGTCTAAAACCCGAGATGCACCTGAAGGATGACGTAAGACCGCTGATCCCAGTAGCCGCTGAGACTCAGGTTGATTTGCAAAATCGGCCTGAGGATCAAGTCCTAGCTCGGCAGAATACTTCGGGACACAAAAAGCGGCGTGCTCAGTCCTCGAGACTCAGGTTGGGTGCGGCCGACCAACCTGAGGATCAAAATCTCCTTGGCAACTGTATTGCACTTAAAATTTTCTGCATTGAACATGCAATGCAGTAGCCCCCGAGACACTGGTCGGGTGGCAACACCAGATCAGGGGATCGATGTGCCCCTTTAATGTTTTAAATAATAAGCCCAAAGCCCAGTAGCCCCCGAGTCTTAATGCGGGCACGGGTGGCCGAATTAAGGACCAATATCCATAGTAAAATCACAAATTATGTGTAATGACTCTATGTATCCAAGTACTTTACGTCATTAATGCTCAGATCCGCATTGTACAAAACTTTGTTGACCGACCATCGGCTTCCACCTCCTCGGCCAGTAGCCGAGGAGTGTTTGTCCTACTTTATAAAGCCTTTATGAGGGCAAAGATTTACGACAAACAAGGCAATCTGGCCATATGGTTTTATAAACAAAGGTACGTAGAGAGATATGTTATATTACTGTTTAACATAAGAAATGTCTTCCAAAGAAAATAGTCCCGCTATCGGTTCCTTTCTTTGGGTTGTCATGCTAAGCATGATCATGAAACCTCAGCTCTAATGTAAAAGCAAAATATCGAGGATTTAGTTTGGGAGGCCAGTTAATAGCCCTCGGTAGTGTTCGGTGACAGTCAACGTCAAGCCATAAACACTTCGGCCATTGTTATGAGTGGCCCGTCATTTAACACAGTCATCGGATCGCTGACCAGTTTACGCTTATTGTGACAGTCAGTTTTCGGCTTTCTCCACTGAGGTGATTAACCGTGTGAGCTGGAAGCACAATCGCAGTGGTTCTCCCTTTGCAAGCCTAGCCGAATAAAGCAGAACGTAGGAAGCAAGTGCAGGAGCCGGGCAACCCAATTATTGACCGAAGACACAATTCGAAACCGATGCTTATATAGCAATATCTGAGAATATTTTTGCCAAATCTATAAAGGTGTCCGACATTGCACTGCGAGACTTGTGCTGAAAACACACAAATAGTTTAAAAGTGCCATAAGCTTGTAAAACCAAAAAACGTCAGTAAAAACTTGACGTCCGAACAAGATCAAGTGTTCGGTGCCAATCCGAAAATTGGTCTTAGAAAAAAAAGAGTGCTTTTGTCATGCTTTAACATTACACATCCGATCTCAAGACTTCAAGCGGGTCAGCCTACGGCTGCAGCCTCCTATCCCGAAGGCGGAGTGCTTCTCGTTAGACCAGTTTAGCGAACTAAACTCGAGCGGTCACTAGAGAGAAAATGGGTTATCTGGCTATTGACCACACACTCACGTCGAAAAAGGAGCGATAGAAAAAGACTTTACAACGACCAAGAAGAAAACACATTTACTATAAAATAGCTCATATAAATTTTAAGAGCCCCCAAGTGACTTGGGTAAAAGATTTTATGTATAATGATTGCATGTACCGAAGTACTTATGTCATATCTTTGTTCAACCGAACTTTAAACGCGTCTTAACCGACCGTCGGCTTCTCCCTCTTCGGTCAAGGACCGAAAAGTGTTATGTACTCCACCTGTCGAGAATATCGACAGTGTTTCCGATAACCAGGCAACCGGGCCATAAGGCTGTAACAGACAAAGCGCGCTCAGGGAACTTATGCTATATTACAGACGAAGTGTAAGAAGCATCTTCGAAGGAAATAGTACCCCCACCAATACCTTTCTTCGGTGCTCATTATTACTATGAGACTTGTGCAATAGATTTTTTGTACTCATGAGTTCCGTTGTGTGCCGGCCATGATTGAAAACAATAAGAGCACTAGCTTTCGGCTTCACCCAGTCTGAGGTCAGAGCTCGGAGGACCCGGTCGTGACAATCGTAGAGGTGCTCCCTTTACTCCCTAGCCGAACAATCGGGAACGTAGGGGTAAGCACAGGAGCCAGGCAACCCAGCTTGCAAATCGCTTAAGTCAATATGGTGCATATTGTGGCATAATACACGAACAAGGAACGAAGCCGTACAAGTATAATCATATGCAAGAGGAAAAGCTTCATAAAGGAAGCCCCCAAATAAACGGGGTATTTGAATATGTGTGTCACAAACAAAGTTTGGACAAGGAAATTTTTTACAAGCAACTTTTTTCCAAAAAAGTATAATGCTTGGTCGAACCGAACACAAGTTAAAAATTAAAACTTTGAACATGAAAGCGACTTAGCTGGTTAATGTGTTCAGCATTGATGACGTGATCCGAGCTTGATGCGGGACGAGGTTCTATCCCCCAAGCCAGTTCTGAGGTGGCGGAGCGGAGAGCTCTACACGCCGAAGTGGTGACATAGCACGGTCAATGCAGACCGGCATAATGATGCCGAAGTCCCCGGATCATTTTCCTGTGCAGAAAAAATGGTGCAAATCGGAGATAATAGTAATAATAATAATTAAAAAAATCGTTGCATAATAAATAATTTATGCAAAGTGAGTAATAAAAGAAATATGGCCTGGCGCCGAAGTCAATGTCGATGCAGGGCGTCGGCGTGATGCGGTAAAGGCGTGGCAAAGCCTGAATTCAAAGGTCGGTCCGAGTTCCGGATGCGGCATTCGCCGGACTATGTATGGAGACTGACCGAACCACCATGCGACCATCATTAATGCGGCCACCATTTGATAGACCTGTGTACATATGATGGACAAGCAAGAGTAATAATTCCTTGGGAAAATGAACCCAAACAAGCAAAAAATAATGGGATTAATAGCACCTGGTTTATTTGTTGTAGCAATCCGAAGGAAGGTGATTCCCAAAATTGGGATTCGATCCGCACACCCATTTCCTGATGGGTGATAAAACAATGGCATGGCAATGCTGGCAAAGGTTGGCTCGCCGAGGCAAAGCCCTCGGTCCAGCTAACGTGACGGAGCTGGTCGGCTAGTGACGCCGAAGTGCCCGGAGTAGGTTGATGAAGAGATGGCGAAGCCCCCGGTCCATCCGAGATGTCGAAGCCTCGATGTCAGCTGATGAGTCAAAGTAGGTCGGCGTGATGGACACCAGCTTGAAGAAGCAATAGTGCGGCCCTGCCGATGCAGGTCGTGACGTGGTCGATGCCGGCTTGATGAATCGACCGTGCGGCGATGTCGGTATGCCCGCTCCGTGTAATCCGTGGGGCGACGATGTTGGTGATGATTTATCCTTCGCGATCCTGGACTCTTGTTCGGCTTGCCGAGATGATGATCCGAAGAAGTTGAGCTCGGCTCAACAAAGTGACGACGTGTCTAGCGCAGGTCGGCAGCCTTGGAGCAATATTGCCGGACTGGTTTGACACCAGCATGATGATGAAGATGACCTCAGGGGAGGCTTAAAAATTTACGGGCATGTGTTTAAAAACAACGCACAATACCCTAGAAGAGAATTCCTCTAAAAAGGTTGTCCAATATCACGTTCATAAAGAAACATGAATTCGGGTCGGATCCGTATTCACGCAGAAAACGGATCCAAAAATTGGACCACTCATCGGAAGGTTCCCAGAGTTTGAACCGTCGGATGAAGCTGAAATTTGGAGGGGTGGTAGATATGGGAATTCTGCAGTAGATGAACGGTTGGATCTTCCAAAGGACCTCCGAGCTGGGCTCTGGAGACCACGACCTAAACTCGTCCAGATTCCCATCTAGATTTGACAGGGCTCTGGTATATCGTAGATTGTCGGAAATTCCTCCATCAAAACTCGACAAAATTTTGCATGGCTGTTGTAGATGTAATTCCGAACTATTCCACTGAAGCAATCGTCAAACCGATGCTCGAGGAGGCGGTGACGGCGAATACAAGTTCGCTGTCCATAAAACAACATGGCCGCCCGAGGGCAATGTTGACCTTGAGCCCTCGAGCTCCATGGATGATTCCTCCCTGATCTTGATAGATATTGAAGTTGATGTTTGATGAAGGCCCTCATCCGAACATGGTGATCCGAACACGGGGCGCAGTTCTTGGTCGAACCAAGGTGACCAGTCGAGCTGGTGACAAAGATGCCAAAGTCGCAGTTGATCTGCACGCGAGCCATCGACCTTTTTGCCGATCACACAGCGGAACTCTCAATGAAAGCACCAATGTCGGTGTCAAAACCGGCGGATCTCGGGTAGGGGGTCCCGAACTGTGCGTCTAAGGCGAATGGTAATAGGAGGCAGGGGACACGATGTTTTACCCAGGTTCGGGCCCTCTTGATGGAGGTAAAACCCTACGTCCTGCTTGATTAATATTGATGATATGGGTAGTACAAGAGTAGATCTACCACGAGATCGGAGAGGCTAAACCCTAAAAGCTAGCCTATGGTATGATTGTATGTATATGATCTACCGACTAGCCTGGCCTCGGTTTATATAATGCACCAGAGGCCTAGGATAACAAGAGTCCTAGCCGAATACGCCGGTGGGGAGGAGTCCTTGTCTTGATCACCAAGTCTTGTGGAATCTTCCATGTATGCGGCAGCTGTCCGAACTGGCCCATGAGTATAAGGCCATGGGGGTCCTCGGCCCAATCTAACAGATCGGGAGACAATGTGGTGAGTACCCCCTAGTCCAGGACACCGTCAGCCATCGCAGCAACAAAGATCGAGCATAAAACGGTGTAGAGCTATTTCACCTAACAGATTGGCTACTAGACCATGGCAATCTACATCACAATATATATGGCAGGATATTTTAGCAACTAATCGGCCTTGGCATGCCATCTCAGCTAAGCAGATTGAGTGCAGAACAGGGCAAGGAAGCTTCTTAAGCAGAGCATATTGACAGTAAACTACTTCGGCAAATAGTGAGATTAACATCGTCTATCAGCTAACATTCAGCACTACACCGACATGAACGTGGCCTCACTCTAGAATGCGCGTACCGTGGGAGAAGCTGACCGCCGTGCGTCTCCGCACGAACGTCGCCAGCGGTGGCGGCGTTGACCGCCATGCGCCTCCACAAGAACGTATCTAGAGGTGGCGGCGCGGCTAGAGGACGGCAGTCTACGAGAGCGTACTATGGGAGCGAGAGGATCGCCGAACCGCGACGCCGACGTATCGGCGCGGCGGGGAGGGCGGCTTTGGCGGAGCGAATGGAGTGGAGGGGGACAGGGGGGATGGGTTTGGGGAATATTATTGGTTAGTTGGTCGAAGGGGCGGTTGAATCGGATTTGGGGGTAATTTTTGGGTGTGGAGGGGAGGATTTTCGCACGGCGGGCGGGGGAGTTTGGCGCATGGTCGGTTTCTCCAAGTGCAGTCCCACGTGTCAGTGAAGAGGCAAGCCGAAGCGAGTTCCGTTTGCATGAGCCGTGTGCAGGACCGAACGTGTGTGGGGTGCAATGCGACCGCGACAAGAGTGCTGTGAGTGTACCGCATTTTTTCCTTTTAAACTAGGTGCTTCGCCCCCTCAAAAAAAAACTTGTTGCTTCGCGCGATCCATCGATACTACTACCGAGAGGTTGGCTTAGTTGGGCTTTCTAGGACGAGTAATGCTACACCTATGTAAACCCAGTTACGTAATTAACGTAATGTGAAACGTGTGAGCTGTCGATTGTAGATTGGGGAGGGAGGGACCCACCACCCTGAAAATTAGGGAGGAGAGAGAGAGAGAGGCAATTTATGTTAACCCTTTCGTAGGTTCCCGTAGATGTAGAAAGATGTGAAATGCGTGAATGTGTAGTGTACATACTATTGGAGTGCCTAAGATAATTTGTGTATGTATAGACCCTATGTGTTTATTTTACTTCACATGTTAGATTTGTCTCGGTTCAATAAAAAGTAGAGTTGGTGATGATGGTGTGCCTGTCATCCTGCAATATAGGCCGTCCGATCTATATCTAACGGATAGGAAGGAAACTATGACAATTTACCCGCACTCCTCTCCACATTTGCACATAAGGCTTTCCCTCGTTCATCCTTTTCTCCCACAAGATCTTGATCTTCCGTGCAATGCACAAGAATCTTGCTAGTACTCCCACAATATGTATATTATTGTGAAAGTTCATATACACCGACCGAGATTAATGCAAACACGACATATTTTCATTACATTTCAAACTTTTATAGGACAGAAAAATAAAAGAACCCCGACCCTAAACCTATTCTACGGCGGTGACCGACGTCCTCCATCTGCGATCTCTATGTACGGGGGCGGGGTTCAAGACCCGTGAAGTGAAGGTGCGGTCTTCGGGGAGGAAGAGTAGAACACGGGATACGGACCGGCCAGTTGGCACACCATGCCCTGCCGCCTCCCATGCCCTACTCATCCTCGGAGGAGTCCCCAACCTCGGCGGTGCCGGACATTGGACGGCGGCAAGTAGGACGCGTGGCTGACGGTGCTCCCGTCGTCGGCCGCTAGCGTGGCCACCGCTTGTGCGGTCGCGTCCGTGTCCGGCTACGCCGCTATTGCGTCGCGAGAGGCGACTTGAGCGAGGGCGGCGACCTCGAGCTTCATCCCCGAAGACAAGCTCTCCCGCAGAGCGTTCGCACTTGCGGTCATGGCGGATGTGGTGCCAAGTAGGAGGACGATGCGCTATGGTAGGGAGGTGTCGGAGTAAATAGCCATGGGTAGCCTAGCCGGCTTCCCCTGGCCCTTCTGAAAAAATTACAAGCCCGTCCGGCTCTCAAGAATCCAAGACGTGGGGCCGCCTTCCCCTTGCTGGCTGTCATCCAGGCCGGCTTTCGGAAGGCGGCCCGACTTTAGCCCTCGCGAAGAAAGCCGCGGGAGGGCCGACTTCGAGAAGCCGGCCGCGAGAAGGCCGACTCCAAGAAGCCGCTCCCTTGAAGCAGTCGAGACCGTACCCCCAAAGTTCGCATCCACCTAGCGGCGATGTGACGGGGCGTGGCTACAGTAAAGCCTGCCACCCCCAAATCCCGGAGCACGATCGGCACAGTGCGCCGTACAGGTGACCATGACCCGCTTGGCGCAACACTGTTGCCATGTCGACCCTGACGCCATCCCTGACGGACTACCAGCGGGGCCCACGGGCGGTGGGTCCCTTCGGGCAGGGAGACACCCGAAGGCGGCCACACCTCCCCCAGTCGGCCCAAGAGAGAGCCGGATCCCCGCAGTCGGCTTGCCATCTTCCTCGAAGGAGACGCCCCATTAAGGAGACAAGACGTGGTGAGGCTACAGTAATCGCCCACCGGGCGGCGGTACTGTAGCCACGCCTACCACGACGAAGCCCACGTCACCAAGATGGAGCAACAGTAGCCAGCTGCCGACGAGGACCCGGACAGTGGGGCCTGCCTGTCGACCGAGGAGCCGGCAGCCGGCGGGACCCACCAGTCGGCGGGCCCCAACGGCCAGCGCAGAAGCCCGCGAGCATAGTCACAGACGGCTGGGCCCCGCACCCAGTCGGATTACCATTGTACCCCCGGGGGGTAGGCCTATATAAACCCCCGGGGCACCCATGCAAAGGGTTCGACCCCCAGCTAGTTTTAGACCCCACACAAGGAGAAGAAGCAAGCTAGCCGTGCCCTTCTTCCTCCTCCCACCGAACAGCTCAAGGAGCATTGTGTAGCTACTTGTCCATCTAGTGATCATGCGGAGACCCCGCAGAGCAGCATTAGGGGTGTTATCTCCACGGAGAGCCCCGAAGCTGGGTAAGATTTGCCGGCGTGCATGTCTTTGCCTCATCCCGTTTCCAGGCACCGGCGACGTCTTACTGGCTCCCACAATGATAAGCCACCCGTTGGCATATGTCGCACCTACCACCTGACATTTGGCGCCCACCGTGGGGCCAGGTGCACCGTCGTCCGGAGACCTTTTCTGGACGGGAACCCTCTTCCTCCCCAGCGAGCGTAGCCAGCCCGGCACGCCCGATGGCGCTTGCCACGACGCGCTGCAAGGCGTCACCAGCATCTGCGCGGCGAGCAGCCTCGCCGATCTCCTCGACGAAACCCTCATCTCCGACGAGCTCGCCTCCGATGCGGGCACCGACCACCTCGCCAACCTCCTCGGCCAGCTCCATGTCTCCAGCGAGCCCGCTGTGGATCTGGAGTCGGTTGGCTCCACCGACCCAATGCCTGTCGACTCCGACACGGCCTCCTTCGACACCTTCCCCACCAACGTCACGATCTACAACGACCCGCTTCCTCGGACCGACGGCCGCGATACTATCACCACCGAGGTGATGGTCATCGGCCACGGTGGCCCGGCCGACGAGAGCGCCCACGACGCCCCGCACGCGGCGGCCCACGACTTGTCCATCCCCTCCCGGCTGATGCCGACGACGAAGCACTGGAGGCACGCCGCCTCGCCCTCCTCGCAGAGGGCCGGAGGCTGGCTTCCGTGAGACGCCTCACCGAGGCCTACCAGCGTGAAGCTGACCGCGCCGCCTTCGGCACGCCGGCCCCAGGCGGGCCAAGCCGGGCCGGCGTTGTCAAGCAACGCGGCGCCGTCATCGCTGACACGCTAGGAGTCGACCGCCCGGTCTATGCCACTCCGCTCGAGAACTTGCGTGCCGCCCAGGCGGCCGTGGACGAGTTGGACGGCTTGGAGGCCGAAGAACTCCCCTACGTGACCCGGCGCATCCAGCAACTGATTGACGCGGCCGCACGGCGGCACGAAGCCGACGCCCGCGCGGGAAGCCCTCCCCCGCGCCGAGATCATGGCACGACGTCCCGGACACCGACTACGAGCAACGCCCGCGCGCGGCACGAGAAAGAGCCGGCGGCCAGCCGAAGCCGGACCAGAATCTCCATCGAGCGAGACGCGGACGGCCATCCCCGAGCCATGGAATGGCGGGGCAACCCGCCTCCGCCTCGACCCCATGGAGAGAGATATCCCACCCCGCCGCCAGTGGCGCACCCGACTCTCAGCGGCCGACTAGGTCGTCGCGAAGGAGTCGGCGAGAACGACGCCCGCCATCGGATCGACCGCCTGGCGCGATCCCTGGCGCTGGAAGAACAAGACGATGTCGGCCCGCCTTGTTTCGTCCCCCACATCCGCGACGAGCCTTTCCCCAAAGGGTTCTCGCTCCCAAGAGACACGCCCAAGTACAACGGCTCCGTGAAGCCGGAAGATTGGTTGATCGACCACTCCACGGCGGTCAGCATAGCCAACGGCAACCGGCGCGTTGCCGTGAAGTACGTGCCCCTCATGCTGCAAGGCACGACGCGGACCTGGCTCAACAGCCTCAAGCCTCTCAGCATCAACAACTGGCTAGATTTCACCGAAGTTTTCATCCGCAACTTCACCAGCACCTACAAGCGGGCTCCCAAGCCCAGGCAGCTCTCCCTGTGCGTACAGGGCCCAGCTGAGTCCACTCGCGACTACCTCACGCGTTGGGCTGAGCTCCGCAATTCTTGCGAGGGGGTGCACGAGGTGCAAGCCATCGAATACTTCACTGCCGGGTGCCGAGAAGGTACCCTCCTCAAGCACAAGCTCCTCTGCGACGAGCCGACTACCCTCGACGAGCTTCTGGACATAGCGGACAAATACGCCACCGCCGACTCTTCGATGAAGACCGAGCTCCGGGTAGACGCGTCCGGGAAAGTACTCAACCCGGCGCCCAAGACGCTGGCAGGGGATTCTGACCGACGCCCACACGCGAACGACCACAAGCGCAAGGGCCCCGCGCCACCTCCCGCCAGTCGGTAGGTGGCCACGGTCGAAGACGCGCTGCCTGAAGGGCGACCCGCGCCCAAGAAGCCCAAGGGCGGCCGGCCGGCTTGGCAGCCGGCTTTCTCCTACGATCAAACTCTCGACGCCCCGTGCAAATTCCATAGCGGCGCGAAGCCGTCCAACCACACAACCCGGAAGTGCCATTGGCTCACCCGAATCTCTAAAGGCGAGGGGCTCGCGCCGCCTCCGCCTGCCGGCCCGCCGCCTCCGGCTCCGCCGCCTCCGGCAGCTCGGCCCGCAGTCGGAGCCGTGCACGACGAATTCCCCGACGAGCAAGCAACCTACATCATCTTTACAAGCCAGCTCGAAGACCGGCGCGGCAAACGCCGAGAGCACCAGGAAGTCAGCGTGGTCGCTGCCAACCCCGCCGGACACATGCCTTAGTCAGAAAAACCCATCAGCTGGAGCCGGGCCGACCACCCAGAGGTGATGCCGTCTCCCGGCTCTTATGCGTTGGTCCTGGAAGCCACCCTCGCGATGGACAGACGCGCTGCCCGCTTCTCCCGCGTGCTGATAGACGGCGGGAGCAACATCAACATCCTGTACCGTGACACCCTGGAGAAGCTAAATGTCAAGACGAAGCAGCTCATGGCTACTCGGACAGTGTTTCATGGCATCGTACCCGGCTTGTCCTGCGCCCCCATTGGCAAGATCAAGATTGATGTACTCTTTGGGGACAAGGAGCATTTCCGCCAGGAAGCGATCTGGTTTGAAGTGGTGGACCTGGAGAGCCCCTACCACGCGTTGCTAGGCCGACCCGCCTTGGCCAGGTTCATGGCAGTTCCCCACTATGCATACCTCAAGATGAAGATACCAAGTTCCAAGGGCGTCATCACCGTAGCCGGCGATTACAAGAAGTCTTCCGAGTGCGCTGCCGCCAGCAGCCGGCTGTCCGAGTCCCTTGTGATTGTCGAAGAGAAGAAGATGTTGGACCGGGTCGTGGCCATGGCCAGCAAGCAGCCGAACCAGTCCCCCGACCCCAAGGAGTATGATGCCCAAGGATCTTTTCAGCCGGCCAAAGAAACCAAGAAGATACCCCTTGACCCCGAGCACCCCGAGAGGTTTGCCGTCATCGGGGCAAGCCTGAACAGCAAATAGGAAGGCGAGCTCGCCGATTTCCTCTGTGAGAATCGGGACATCTTTTCATGGTCCCCCAAGGACATGCCGGGTGTTCCGAAGGAATTTGCCGAGCACAAACTACACGTCCGAGAAGACACGAAACCAGTCAAGCAGCCCCTCCGCCGACTATCAGAGGAAAAGAGAAGGATTGTAGGGGAGGAGATAGCCCGGCTTCTGGCAGCCGGCTTCATTTTGGAAGTCTTTTTTCCAGAGTGGATTGCCAACCCGGTCCTCGTGTTAAAGAAGAACAACAAGTGGCGCATGTGTATAGACTACACAAGCCTCAACAAGGCCTGCCCTAAAGATCCCTTTGCCCTGCCGAGGATTGACCAAGTGATAGACTCCACGGCCGGATGTGAGCTGTTGAGTTTCTTGGATTCTTACTCAGGATATCACCAGATAAAGCTAGATCCGGACGACCGCCTGAAGACCGCCTTCATCACGCCATTTGGAGCCTTCTGCTACCTGACTATGACATTCGGCTTGAGAAATGCCGGTGCCACTTTTCAGCGTTGCATGCAGAAGTGCCTCCTCAAGCAACTCGGCAGAAACGCTCACGTCTACGTGGACGACATTGTGGTGAAGACGGAGAAGCGCGGCACCTTGCTGGAAGACCTTAAAGAAACATTTGAGAACCTACGCCGGTTCTGAATCAAGCTCAACCCCGAGAAATGCGTGTTCGGAGTGCCAGCCGGCCAGCTCCTAGGCTTCCTGGTCTCCGAACGCGGCATCGAATGCAACCCGGTGAAGATCAAGGCCATCGAGAGAATGGCGATCCCCACCAAGCTTCGAGACATCCAGAAGTTCACCGGATGCTTGGCCTCCTTGAACCGCTTCATCAGCCGGCTCGGAGAGAAAGCTCTCCCCCTCTACCGCCTCATGAAGAAGAGCACTCACTTCGAGTGGAACGACCAGGCCGACCAAGCTTTTCACGAGCTGAAGAAAGATGCTGGCCACGCCGCCCGTCCTAGCGGCGCCGACTGAGAAAGAGCCCATGCTCCTTTACATTGCCGCAACCAGCCGGGTGGTCAGCACCATCATCGTAGTCCAACACCCAGAAGAAGGCCGAGCCCAGCCGGTCCAGAGGCCGGTGTACTATTTGAGAGAGGTGCTGTCCGCCTCAAAGCAGAACTACCCGCAGTACCAGAAGATGTGTTACGGCGTGTACTTCACCGCCAAGAAGCTGAAGCCCTACTTTCAAGAGCATCCCGTCACGGTCGTATGCACCGCCCCGCTGGACGAGATCATAGGCAGCCGGGATGCATCCGGCCGGGTGGCGAAGTGGGCCATCGAGCTGGCCCCTTACACGATCTTCTACCAGCCCCGCACCGCCATCAAGTCCCAAGCACTGGCCGACTTCCTCGTCGACTGGGCCGAGACCCAATACCTGCCGCCGGCTCCCGACTCCACCCATTGGCGCATGCACTTTGACGGGTCCAAGATGCGCACCGGCTTGGGAGCCGGCGTCATCCTTACCTCTCCCAAAGGCGACAGGCTCAGATACACGTTGCAGATTCACTTTGCCGCCTCCAACAATGTAGCCGAGTACGAGGCACTCATACACGGGCTCCGGCTTGCCAAGGAACTCGGCATCCGCTGGATCCTATGTTATGGCGACTCAGACTTGGTGGTTCAGCAATCATCCGGCGACTGGGACGCCAAGGATGCAAATATGGCAAGCTACCGCTTCCTGGTTCAACAACTCAGCGGATACTTTGAAGGATGCGAGTTCCTCCACGTACCGCGAGCCGACAACGAGCCAGCCGATGCCCTGGCTCGAATAGGCTCCACTCAGCAAGCAATACCAACCGGCGTTGCTCTACAACGCCTCCTCAAGCCGTCCATCAAGCCGTCTCCAGAGTCCGATTCCATCTTCGTACCGCCTGACCCCGACGCGGCCGGGTCCGGCTCGAAGAACCAAGCAGGCGACCCCGGGACTTCAGTAGTCGGCCCGGGGACTTCGTCAACCGGCTCGGGGACTGCCACACCCGGCTCGGGGACTGCAGTAGCCGGCCCGGGGACTGCACCAACACAACAGCCGGCGGCTGACTCCAGCATTTCATCACCCAGCCCGCCCACCCTGGTGGCAGTAGCCACATTGGCAGTAGGAGAAGTCGCGGCTCCGTCATGGGATCAGTCCATCCTCAACTTCCTAGTAAACCAAGATCTGCCGGCTGACGAAACAGAGGCAAGACAAGTCCAACGTCGAGCCGGAGCATACACAATCATCAACAGAGAACTCGTCAAGCGCAGTGTCACTAGAGTCCTCCAATGGTGCGTCGAGCAAGAGAAGGGCATTGCAATCCTCAGAGACATTCACCAAGGAGAATGCGGCCACCATGCGGCTTCAAGATCACTCGTCGCCAAAGCTTTCTGCCATGGTTTCTTCTGGCCGACTGCTCTGGATGACGCCAAAGAATTAGTTAAATATTGCAAAGGGTGCCAACTCTTCAGCTCCAAGCAACACATGCCGGCTTCGGCACTCAAGACCATTCCCCTCACTTGGCCCTTCGGCGTTTGGGGACTGGACATGGTGGGCCCATTCAAGACGGTGCGCGGCGGCATGACGCATTTGCTCGTCGCCATGGACAAATTCACCAAGTGGATTGAGGCAAAGCCGATCAAGAAGCTGAATGGGCCGACTGCTATGACATTCATCGCAGACATAACAACTCGGTACGGCGTGCCACACAGCATCATCACCGACAATGGCACAAATTTTGCCAAAGGAGCCTTGGCACGCTTCTGCGCAGCGCAAGGTATCCGGCTGGACTTAGCGTCCGTCGCCCACCCGCAGTCAAACGGCCAGGTCGAGCGAGCCAACGGCCTCATCCTCTCCGGCATCAAGCCCCGACTGGTCGTACCACTGGAGTGTTCAGCCGGCCGTTGGCTCGATGAGCTGCCAGCTGTCCTCTGGAGTCTGCGCACTACCCCAAACAAGTCAACTGGCTTCACTCCTTTCTTCCTCGTGTACGGTGCCGAGGCGATCATCCCAACCGACATCGAGTTCGACTTGCCCCGGATAACCATGTACACGGAGGCGGAGGCCAAGGAAGCACGAGAAGACGGCGTCGACCTGCTGGAAGAAGGCCGGCTGTTAGCCCTCAGCCGGTCTGCCATCTACCAGTAGGGTTTGCGCCGCTACCACAGTCGGTAGGTCAGGCCAAGATCTTTCCAAGAGGGCGACCTTGTGCTCCGACTGATCCAGCGAACAGCCGGACAGCACAAGCTCTCGGCCCCTTGGGAGGGCCCCTTCGTCATCAGCAGAGCTCTAGGCAACGACTCCTACTACCTAATCAACGCGCAGAAGCCCAAGGCACGCAAGAGAGACGACTCCGGCAAGGAGTCAAAACGACCATGGAACGCCAACCTCCTTCGAAGATTTTACAGTTGAAATGCAGTATGTATCACGCTAACTTTTGTACTAAGTACGAGACAATAGGCCCCCCGAGGAGGGCTCGGGGACTGCCATCTTTTATCTATGAATGAAAAGTATCATGCTTATGACCTTGTCATTTCATTTACTTGTTCCGTCCGGCATCGGGTTCGACTAGTCGGCCCGGGGACTGGCCGACTGGAGTTAGATTAGAAGTCCTACCCGCGGTCAGACAAGTAGTGTGCCGACACCCAGGCTTAGCTCTTGCCAAAGTCGCAGTTCAAAGAACCGGCTGTCCGGCTGGCAAGAGTCATAAGCAGGAAAGGATGCCCACACGAAAAATGGCCAGGGACCAACGGACTAATATAACGAAAGCCGGTTTGCCGCCTACCACCAACCGACTACCAAAGTAGCCGGCCGGCCAGTTTCCATTCACTTCACTTCAATCCAAGAAAGCTCGAGTACTTGCCTCCCCAAAGAGGGAAGGCGACAAAGGAAAAAGCCTAACGATAAAAAGCATACGCGAATGGAAACCAGACATGCACATAATAATATTTACATAAAAGACCTCCAAGAGGCCAGCATTCAACATAGTTTGGATACACCCCCAGTGGGTGGAACTGCGAAAGCTTAATAAAGATTGTTCAAAAGGCAACAAGCAGGAAAAATAAGGACGGTAGGTCAAGCTGGCGGAGCGACCGACGAGCTGGGCTGGTCGGTGGAGACGGTCGTGCCGGCTGAAGGAGTGACCGGCTGGCGAACCTCGGCTTGATCACCGCCTCCCGCAGAGGGCGCGCTTCCACGCGCCTCGTTGCTGGAGGCACGGTCAGCCTGAGGCCGGCCGGTTGTTCCACTAGCCGGCTCGACGTCTTCACCGTCCTCTTCTTCGTCATCCTCGCCCTCGTCACTGGAGGCGATCTCCTCTGCCGAGTCCTCGCCCACCGCCGGGTTCAGCCCGAACCACTCCTCCGGCTGGGCAACGCCGTCATCATTGATTTCAGGCGCAAAAACGCTGATGTCGGTGCACTCGGCGATCGTCGAAGCACGCTGGGCGATAGCCGGCCGCACCTCCTCCAGCTCCACGTCGGCCTCCAGCCGCCAAGTGCGCAGCTGGTCCAGGTTCAGCCCTGGGTGCCAAGCTCGAACGAACTCCAACACCCGCCCGGCTCCAAGACGGGCCGCCGACGCCTTCCGAGCTTCAAAGCGACCGACTGCAACCTCCAGCCAGTCGGCAGTCCGGCTTGGGGTGCGGGGGATCGTCTCGCCGGGCCAGAGGGCGGCCAACACCTGCGCCCCGGCACGTTGGAGCCGGCGAAGCATCCAGTGAGCCGGCTGCAGCCGCGCTTGGACAGCCAAGAGCTGCTCCTCAAGCGTCCGATTCGCGTCCGGCGCGATGTTGACCCCCGCCTGACGTCGCGCCTCGCGATGGGCCTCGATGGTTTGGGCGGTGAAGGCGGAGTAGCCGGGAAAGTAGTCTGCACAAGAAAATCGGCAGCAGCACAAGTCAGGACAAAAACCAGGCGGCAAGGGGCAGGAGAGGAGCGAGGAAGGCGGCTTACCGTTGATCAAGTCCTCGATGCGGCCGAAGCTTTCATCCAGCGCTTGCCAGGTCTCAGCCCAGCTCGCCGCCTCGGTCTCAAACTCAGCCTTCAGGGCGGCCTCGCTATCCTGCGCTTTTTGCAGGGCCGCCTTGTGGCTCTCCTCCTGGTCAGCCAGCTTCTTGGCCAGGCGGTCACGCTCCTGGACCAAGGCAGCGTACTCAGCATCCTTGGTGTGAAGGGCGGCCTGCGCTTCGCCGAGCTCCCTCCTCAAGTCGGCGTTGACCCCTGAAAGCACGAAAGACGAAAGAAAAAACCAATAAGGAAAAGGTCGTCAAGGAAGATCCGACCCGACTGCTCAGCAGTCGGCCTGAATCTCGGGGACTACACCCAGTGGGTGCGCTGACGCGCCTCCACAGGAGACAGACAAGATCAAGCACTTACTTCGGCTGTTGGCCAGGTCGTCGGTCTTCCGACCCAACTCCTGAGCCTGGGAGTTGAAGGCGGCAGCACGGGAGTTATGATATTCCTGGAAGTTCAGACAGGAAGCAAAAATAAGGTAGTCGTCAAGAAAGATCCGACCCGACTGCTCAGCAGTCGGCCCGAATCTCGGGGACTACACCCAGTGGGTGCGCTGACGCGCCCCCACGGAAGAAATCAAGAGACCAAAGCGGCCAAGAATGAAAGAATCACCCGGATGGCGGCCTGCGTCGACAGGAACTCCTGGGTGTACTGCTGCAGCAGGGCGGCCTGAGCTTGAAGCCGGCTCCGGACCTCTTGAGCCGTCACATTCAGCTCGCCAGTCCCCCGGCTGGGAGTCCACTCGGACGTGGCGGTGCTGGCCGCCTCTAGAGCCTCCGCCGACTGGCCGGCGCCCTCAACTCGGCGCGACTCTGGCGGAGCGGCGCCTCCCCCTACGCGCCGGCGCGTCACCGGCTGCACCTCGAGGCCGGCTCCGTCCTTCGGCTCACCCCCGGCCGGCTCCTCTGGCGCCGCTGACGATTGGCCGCCTTGGCCCGCTCCGGTTGGCGCTGCCGGCGGCACTCTCTCCGCGAAGACCACGGGGTCCTCCCTCCTCTCCATCAGCAGCGGGTCTTGGACGATTTCCTCCGCCAGGGGCAATGGGGTGTCAGGGGCCACGGCTCGGAGGGGAATGGCGAGCAGCGGAGGCTGGTTACGCGAACCCTCCGCCTCCGTTTCCGCGGTCGCCGCCTCCGCCTGGGCCTTGGCTGCCGCGTCGGCCTGCTCCCTCGCCGCCTGGACGGCCGCTTTTTCCGCCGCCTCACGCTCCTCCCGCGCCTCACGGGCGTTCCGCTCCGTGGCCTCCCTGAGGTCGGCGCGGGGGTCCACGCGGCGGGAGCCCGAAGACCCTCCAGTCGGCCCAACTACGGAGCCGCCCGGACCCCGCTCAAGGGAAAGCGGCGCCCTGTCCAGCGAGCGGGAAAAGGTTAGGAAGAATGTTCGAACAGGAGAGAACGATGAAAAGCATGCGACCAAGCAATCGGCGACTTACGCTGAGACCGCCTAAGGCTGCTTCACCGCCTTGCGGAAGCGGGCCGCTTTCGCGGCCGCCTCATCTCGTTTGGTCGCCGCGGTGGAGGCTTTGGACTTCTTCGGCCGACTGCTGAAGAGGATTGACGCGGCCCGGCGCTTCTGTGCGCCACCGCTGGCAGCCGGCGCGGTGGACGAGCCCGCGCCTTGATGGTCGGCCGCCGGCTGGCGACGCGGGGCGACTTTGGCTTCGGCATCATCCGGCCAGTCCTCGAAGCTGGCAGTAAGCCCTGTGCCTCCGGGCTCGGCGTTGTCCCCCATGACGGCGTCTTCCATGGCGGCCGCCCCCAAATCCGGGTCGTCGACGTCGTCCACCGTGCGGTCGGGGACGTACTGGCGTTCTATCCCCGCTGTCCCGGTCGTCGGAGGAAGAAGGGGGTTCTGCTAAGAAGAACCGACTGATCAGAAGCCGGCCATCATAAAGCCGACTACCAACAAAAAGAAGAAAGAGAGGAAAGCTTACCACGGGCGGAGGGTTGGCGCGAGAATACGGCGCCTTGCCGTATCACCAGTCCTCGGCGAGCTTGAAATTGGAGATATAATTTACCATGTACGACACCTCCGCATGAGGCATCTCCCTGGTGCTCAGCCGGCTTGGGTCGAAGCGGCCGCTCATCTGACACATCATGTGGGGCCGGCTTTGGAGAGGAAGTATCCGGCGCTCCACGAAGGCGGCCACCAAGTCGGCCCCGCTCAGGCCTTTCGACTGGATCATCACCCGAAGCCGGGAGACGGCAGCGTTCCCGGCCTGAGACAGTGACCTGGACCGGAAACTCCATGAGGGCTGCCTCCCATCCGGCGGGCCGGCTACGTAAGCTGGCAGGTTGACGTGGTCTCCTTGCTGGGCGACGTTCTTCATGTAGAAGTACGACTTCTGCCAGATCTTCACCGACTGGATCAGGGGGATGGACGGGAACGGGTTGTTCTCGCCCGACCTCCTCATGGCAATGTAGGCCCCGCAGGGGGCGGGCACGCCTGCGACGACGGTGCCGAGTTTGCTCTGGAAGAATTCCCCCCAGAGCTCCAGCGTGGGGAGCACCCCCAAGAAACCTTCGCAGAGAGAGACGAAGGCCGACAGCAGCATCACCGCGTTGGGCGTGAGGTGATGCGGCCGAAGATTGTAGAACTCGAGGAAGGAGCGCAGGAATCCGCTCGCCGAAAGGCCGAAGCCGCGCAGGAAGTGCGAGCGGAAGACGACCCGCTCGCCCTCTTCCGGGGCTGGCGAGATCTCCGTCTCCGGCGCCAGGCGGACCCGCACGAGGTTGGCGTCGGGCAGGCGCCGAGTCTGGCGGAGGAACTCAACATGGTCCTCATGGACGTTGGAGCCGTCCCACGATCTCGACAGCGCCATGGGAGCAAGACGATGCGGCGGCACGACGGCGCTGAGACGGGAAGCTGCGACGGCAGTGAGAGGAAGAAAGGAGGACGAAGAGGGGCGGAGTGAGAGAGAGCGTGCGAACCTCTGTCTCTCCCCCCTCCCCCTACTTATAGGCTCGCGCAGCGGAGCCGAGGAGGCGCGGCATGGGGGAGCGTGGGGATCGATCGTGCCCACTCCCCCACGTCCCGCGTTTATTACGCCCTAATGGCGAAATAAAATCGCCACGGGAAGGCGAGCGGTCCACCTGGGCCGCAGAAGATCAGCGCTCGGGCCGAGGCCTAGGAGAGGTGGGCCCGGGCCTGCGGCGGCGTCCCGTCACGCGCGTGCACTGGCAGGTTTCCGCTGCCATGTGGCCCACGGGAGGGCCCGCGGTCAGCACGCAGGTCAACCACCATCCCGCCTGCAAGGCACAAGAGCTCTCTGAAATCGGCATACACCAGCAAAGCCGGCTCCTCAGGGTAGGAAGCTGACCAAGCTTCTCGTCCCTCTGTCCGCCTCGAAGCTCGATCAGCTTCCGGGACTACTGTCGGAGTAAATAGCCATGGGTAGCCTAGCCGGCTTCCCCTGGCCCTTTTGAAAAAATTACGAGCCCGTCCGGCTCTCAAGAATCCAAGACATGTGGCCGCCTTCCCCTTGCTGGCTGTCATCCAGGCCGGCTTTCGGAAGGCGGCCCGACTTTATCCCTCGCGAAGAAAGCCGCGGGAGGGCCGACTTCGAGATGCCGGCCGCGAGAAGGCCGACTCTAAGAAGCCGGCTCCCTTGAAGCAGTCGAGACCGTACCCCCAAAGTTCGCATCCACCTAGCGGCGATGTGACAGGGCGTGGCTACAGTAAAGCCTGCCACCCCCAAATCCCGGAGCACGATCGGCACAGTGCGCCGTACGGGTGACCATGACCCGCCCGGCGCAACACTGTTGCCATGTCGGCCCTGACGCCATCCCTGACGGACTACCAGCGCGGCCCACGGGCGGTGGGTCCCTTCGGGCAGAGAGACACCCGAAGGCGGCCACACCTCCCCCAGTCGGCCCAAGAGAGAGCCGGCTCCCCCCAGTCGGCTTGCCATCTTCCTCGAAGGAGACGCCCCATTAAGGAGACAAGACGTGGTGAGGCTACAGTAATCGCCCGCCGGGCGGCGGTACTGTAGCCACGCCTACCACGACGAAGCCCACGTCACCAAGATGGAGCAACAGTAGCCAGCTGCCGACTAGGACCCGGACAGTGGGGCCTGCCTGTCGATCGAGGAGCCGGCAGCCAGCGGGACCCACCAGTCGGCGGGCCCCAACGGCCGGCGCAGAAGCCGGCGAGCGTAGTCACAGACGGCTGGGCCCCGCGCCCAGTCGGATTACCATTGTACCCCCGGGGGGTAGGCCTATATAAACCCCCCGGGGCACCCATGCAAAGGGTTCGACCCCCAGCTAGTTTTAGACCCCACACAAGGAGAAGAAGCAAGCTAGTCGTGCCCTTCTTCCTCCTCCCACCAAACAACTCAAGGAGCATTGTGTAGCTACTTGTCCATCTAGTGATCATGCGGAGACCCCGCAGAGCAGCAGTAGGGGTGTTATCTCCACGGAGAGCCCCGAAGCTGGGTAAGATTAGCCGGCGTGCATGTCTTCGCCTCATCCCGTTTCCAGGCACCGGCGACGTCTTACTGGCTCCCACAATGATAAGCCACCCGTTGGTATATGTCGCACCTACCACCCGACAGGAGGTTAGCTGGGTGTTGCCGCTTTAAGTAGCGCATTCCGGTGAGGCCAAGCGTCCAGGTGCATCATTAAATCGCCGGAGTTGGTTCCTCGGGCACCGAGCCTCTTAACGATGACATACGAACAGACGACATGAATGCGGGCAGCTGGCGCCGGCTGAGAACGCACCGCGTGACGGTGCGAGGGACGAGGGTTTTGGTGTGCCAGGGTAGTCAGCTGCGGTTGTGGCAACGTTGGAGATACCCTGTGCTCACATGCGATCCCCGCATGTCATTGAAAAAGCAAGACGGCCCAGCATGGTCTCAGGTCCAGAGGATGCAGTTGGCCACGCTACACCACTCCGTAGACGCGTCGCGGCGCCCCGTGCATCCTCGACGAGCCGGGTGTTGGGGTGTGTTTGGATTGTGGCCAAAGTGCACCTTACCAAAATTTTGGTCATGACCCAAAGATTGGTCTTTGTTTGGATGGTTGCCATTTTTTTGGCATGCCAATGAACTCTAGCCAACTCTAGTTCATTTTTCTTGCCAATGTCGGCCAAATCATGGGCAACCAATACCTCAACCAAAATTTTGGCTACCCAATGCTTTGATGGGGCAACCTTGGGCACAAACCAAACATACCGTTGGTCGTGCCACAGCACTAACGCCACCCTCGGCACACTGAAACCGACCGTGTCTAGCAACGATATGAGTGTGTCACTCACCGCGGTCGCCGTGTCCAGAGGCGGTGCTGGAGCTGCGCCCCGTTGTTGGCCCCAACGACCCACATGAACGGTTGTCGGTGGCGAGGAGGTCGTGGGCCAGGTCCTCCATTGGACTAGTCTGCGCTATGTCGTCCCAACGGGTGTGCCCCACATGTCGGTTTCCTTGTTTTCCCGGCCATATTCGAGCGTCAGTGCTCCGCGTTGCGCATTAGGCCTTTCACTATGTAGGCCAAGCGAGACAACTTATTGCTTATTTGATCCGTTCAAGTATAATCATGTGGCGTTTGCTTATTTCTCATTCCTCTCCAACCCTCTTCTCCATCGATCATGTCGCCCTCCAGTCGAGTCCATCCTCCCACGTGCCTCATTTGAACATTCCGCCGAGTATCATTCGCATGTACCCACCCTAGTCCTCTTTCAATAGATCTCCGGACCCCGAGATGAAATCAAGAGGGAACGAGTGGGGGCACGTGATACCTAAGGTGGATTCAAAATTTTGAACTGGTGATCATAGCATGCGCAAATCATATATAAAGGGTATTCAATGTTCGTTTCATTTTTGAACGTACAATATACTCCCTCCTATCCTTTCTAGTTTACATATAAGTTTTATGTGTAGTCAAAGTATCTCTACTTTGATTAAAAAGGTATCAACATTCAACAACGCCCAATCAATATTGTTAGATTCATACGTACTCCTAGATTTGTACTCGAGATGGTTTCCAATTTGACTATTGACAAGATTAATAGTACATGAGATGTATAATGTGAAAATTATATCATTGAAAACTCCTTTCACATACGAATTTGACCGTGTGCTTTGTGTAAGTTGCATGTCATATATTATTACTCTAACATTTGGTCAAAGTTAGCCTCGAAAAACGCATTAGACCCTGTATGCTTTGTGTAAGTTGCATGTCATATATTATTACTCTAACATTTGTGTAAGTTGCATGTCATATATTATTACTCTAACATTTGGTCAAAGTAGTATAGTGGAAGTGGATCCTCTGACGTAGGTATCCCTGCCTTACCCTCCCTTTCGGTCACTTACTGGCGGACCCCATGCTTGCTAGGCCCCGCATGTCAGTTACTCAATGGGTTCGGCCACGTCAGGGGACCCTCATCCGTAGTATACTCCCTCTGTTTTTATTTACTCCGCATAAAACGGAGGGAGTGGTGGTATAATAAATGACGCGGGCGGGGGAGGGGGAGGAACGTCGGTTTACTCTCAACTGCGGTCCCACAAGCGAGCAAAAATGCAGGACGAAGCGCTTTCCATTCGGTGAGCGACATGGAGGGTCCAGTGTGCCGGGCTGCAACACGAACGCGATAAGAGCTATGTACAGTCAAAACCGATTGACCGGTCGTCATCGGAACCACTATTCACACCAGAACCTTCGCTGCTCGGCCTACGCCAGCCACTGCCCTAAAACCATACCAAATCTCCAGCCCATTCCCCCACCTTTCGATCCCCTAGCCCGCATCAAGCGTCCCCTAGTTCGTCGGAAAGCCATGGTGCGCCGCAAGATCACTTACTACAAGATGCTGACGCCGGAGCGCCACGCAGAAATCACGGCGGCGGTCGGCGCCACAGACCTCCGTTCCCAAGCTCGCTTTACGGCGGGCCAATCCCGAGTTCTCTGGATCCAAGCTACGAGGAGGAGGAAGCCGATCCAATGTTCATGGCGGAGGTCGCGGCGCAGAAGGCCCCCGATGGGTATGAGACGATGGACGTCGACTTCATGCCGGCGTCCGAGTCCCCCATGGTGCAGGGAGACCAGCGGTTCAACATGGCGATACTAAAGGAGGACCGGGAGGCAGAGGCTCAACTCGACGCGGAGCGCACGCTAACCATCTCACTCCTCATCGCTTGATTAATGCAGCGCCATGCAAACCAACCTTCTCACTTTCGCATGCATGCAGAGGATATTAATGTCCTTGCTTGCTAACCCCATCAATTTTGCCTCGGTTAGTGTTAGTGGACCTTTGCAAATTGTAATTTTGATATACTAGCCTTGTGTACAAAAAAATGGAGGTAGTAACTATATTTGCCTTCCTTCCCCATTGCGGTGACGTCGACAATATCTTTTTTGGGTGGTTTGGCGAAGTGCGTTCGACGGAGAACACCATTGAGGGAGACCACGGTAAGTCATTCGCAAGTGCCGCCTACAAGCTGAGACAACCACCTTATTTGCATCCAGGAAGTCCTTTACTAGTACTACTAGGAGTACTAGTGCGGTGAGATGGTTTCTCGAAGAAGACGATGGAGAAGCGGAGTCAGCGAAGAGTGAAATGATGGTTGCTTCGTCCGTGCTTTTGTGATTTGACGCCTCACTGCTTTGTGATTTGTGATAGAAGGGACAGGGGAGTAGACTCTGTGCTCTATACTGTACTACATGCGTCCAAGCATGGGAGAAAGAGGAGAGACGTTGCATTTTTCTATTCCTTCAATCAATCAATCAGGGAGCTTCGGTTCCATCTTTTTGGCTTTGGCAACACCGTCCACAATGGTTCCCACGATGCCAAAAGCTATTTTCACATTTGGATACACATTGTGGATGCCCTTAACCGTACCACTTGGTTTTGCTCCTGTGTGCTATCTATACGAATCTCAATTATATTGATCTAAAAAATTATAGAATCAAGATTAGTAAAAAGGAGGTGATTTTGCTGCGCGGATGGCGGGGAGGTTTCTTACTTGAGCAATGCTACATCCATGTAATGGTTTACGTAAAGTTATGAACTGATGTGATGTGGGACTATTTGATTGGATTAAAGGAGAGGATTAGGCCCACCCCACCTGAAAATCAGGGGGCATATATAGATTAGATGGAAAGTATATGTAGCAGCTATGTAGCCCTTTGTAAGTCTAGGATTATGCTTCTTATTTTCGGAGGATGTTGTCCTGGCGGTTTGCTAACATGCGGTCCCACGTGTCAGTGCTTTACCAAGCCGATCCGCGTCCCACATGAGGCAGAACAACGGCAGAAGCAACACGTGGTTAAGTTGAAGAAGATGAGGGAGAAGCGGATTCAGCAATGAGTGAAATGATGGTTGCTTCGTCCCTCCAACTTAACTGCGGGAAAGGTGCAGCTTTGTGATTTGATGCCTCATTGCTCATTACTACGCCGGTGCCATGACTGGGGTGCTTCACCCTGGCTTCTCTGCACTGTATTCCGGTATGGCACGTGGACCCGGTAGCTTGATGTCCCACATGTCGGCGAAAGGGACTAGAAGATTTATGAAAGCGAGCGCTCCACTCTTACGACGGAGGAGTAGACGACACGACGGCCCAGTGAACTGTCACTTGTACTGTATAGTACTATAGTTTTGCTGTTTCACACGATCCATCGATACAAACCCGATTAAATAGGAAAGGGCGAGATTTTTCCCGCGCGGTAGATGATACTGGTCATACATTTCAAAGGCAATTTTAATGTATGCAAACTGAATAATTATAAGTAACAATATGATATCTAGTAAAACTAAAAACACATATGATTTATTGTGTTAGAGTGTAGTAGTAGTGATGTATTGCATGGTTGTTAGATGTAACATGCGAGAATGTGTAGAGATGTAGTTTTGGAGGGCCTACAGAGAGAAAACCGTAATACGGTCACCGAACTTCAGAATAAGCTGATTACGGTCACTATATATGGTTTGCGGTGATTATACGGTCACTTGCTCACAGTTCAGCATCGGATTGCACTTTGTTGACCGGCCAAATAGTCTGCGTGGCGCCATGTTGACTAGTTAAATTGACCACGTTCCTTGTGGGTCCCACCTGTCAGTTCGCATAGGCAAAAAGTCAGATAAACACAAATTTACGCAGGCGTGACAAGGCTCCAACCCATGCGCGGGAATCACCTGGTTGTGTATGTGTCTGTCAGGGCCTGATGTGTGCGCATGCACGTGTAGGTTGAGCACTTGAGCGTGAGAGTGTGTGTTGGTCGTGTGGTGTACTGGTGTGTGCATGCATGTGTGTTTGTGTGTATGTGTGCATGTGAGTGTTGTGTGCGTGCGTGTGAGTGTTGCGTGCATGCGTGGCTGCGTGTGTACGTGTGAGTGTTGCGTGCGTGCGTGGGTGCATGTGTTTGTGTGAGTGTTGCGTGGATGCAGTCTGTGTGCATGCGTGCGTGTGTGTATAATCACCACACCAGCTCCTGTGTGTTAAAACAGACGGCTCAGCATACCAATACAAGGCCACCTTGCCCGTTGTGCCCGCGGTCATGACTTCGAACTACCATCCAAATATTTTTTTGTCGTTTGTTTTCATTCTTACTAGCAACATGCCCGTGCGTTGCACGTAACATCAAGATGCATTTGTATGACTTGTTTATCTTGTGAGAGAAAAGGATGAACGAGGGAAGGCCTTATTTGCAAATGTGGAGAGGTGTGTGGGTACCTTTTTGCAAAATTGCCATAGTTTCTTTCCTATCCGTCAGATATAAGTCGGACGGCCTATATTGCATGATGGCAGGCACACCATCATCACCAACTCTGTTTTTTATAAGAGTGCATTTTATGTATTTTATAAGAGTGTAGATGTAGAGTAGATACAAGTCGACAGGTGGGCACGATGGTAGTGAGATAATGTGATGCAACACTAGAGGTGCCACGTGGAGCGTTTAACTGGTCAACTAGTCATGTCATGAGCAAATACAGAGTTGTACGGTGAGCTCATGACTGTATAATAACCACTAAACGTAAATGGTGACCGTAATGAGTGGATTCTGAAGTCCAATGTACGTATCGTGCTTTCGCTTCAAATACAATGATCGTCATTGCATATATCGCGAGAGAAAGATGAAACATGCGTGAATTTTCTGGGGGCTTACTTTTAGAGGACCTGGAGATAGTTTTGTGTGCATACGTGAAAGGGGCGTACAGGGGGGTATGCGATGGAGAGAGAGATGCTCCTCGTTTCTCTTTATTATGACTAACTTTGTATATAGTATAAAAATATACAAATTCACAGTGTGGAATAAATATCATTGTGGGCACCATGCAATGCAAATTAGCGTTCGTACTCCTCCATATAACTTTGTAATGTTGTATATATGTAGAAACTCTAAAATAATTTTTTGGCCACACTTTATTCAAAAGGAATGTTGTATGCGAAATAAACGTGAAGGGAGGGCTTTTTAGATCAATGGGGTACGTGATGTAACATGTGTGAATGTGTAGTTGATGCATTTGGCGGGGCCTAGAGAGGTATGTGTGTGTATTTCGTATTTGAGAGAGGCATGTATAGAGGAGCCGACGGGGGGCGTGGGAGAGATAGCACGAGAAATGAGAGTGGTCTAGAGAGAGATACGAATATGATATCACGACAAGAGATTCCATTCCCTTGAGTGTGTATATGCAAGGGGGGAGGGAATAGAGGCACCAAGAGAAATTTTCTGCGTGTGTGGTGTTTGTGTTGGTATGTGTGGGTGTGAGAAGACAATGAGACGTGGGGGCAGAGGGTGTGTCACCGCGTGAGGTCCGGTGGGTCGAGGTGAGGCCCTTCGTTCGGTTCCGTCCTACGCCACATTGGTCGGCCCGTGACGCATTTAGGAAGACCCATGGATGACTAGTCATACAAGACAAAGATAGCAGAATTGTGAAGGACTCTATGTCCACTGACAAAGCCAGCTAGGATTTGTAACCCTAGGTTCTCGGACTAAGGTAACCCCTTTATCTCTGATATTACTATTCATCCAACCTAACCTTAAGGGGCATCCTACAGAATGCTCTGCTAGAATCATGCTTGTCGATTAGGAAGAGAGGTGTGATACAATGCGTGAGAGACAGGCATAAAGATAATGTGCGTACATGGGACACGTAGGCAGGTCCATGTATATAGAAAGGGTCGATGAGGATTGTGCGTGTGTATGTTTGCGAGAGGAAGAGTGCTTGTAATAAAGGTTAGTGAAAACAGTTGTAAATGGTTACGAGAGGTAGGGAGGGTTATATCTAGAGCATGTGTGCGAGAAAGACACCTCGGGAGATAGTGTGTGAGCATGTGTGAGATACCACCGATGGAGAGTGAAACTACACGTAAAAGACTGCTCTACACATTGATTAAAGATATAAATTGTATCCAAATATTAGGATGGGATCATGATATTTGCAATTCGCATAAGGAGCGGTCATTGATCCATCAGACATCTAGATTCTATCGAATTTGAGCATGTCTATGTTATTATTCGTCACAATTGATCCACATAGTTAGTATTTTGAACTCCAGACAATGCATCGCTTTAGCAATCGAATATAAACGTGAGAATAGTTCATGTTGTGTGTGTAAAGCACATTATACATACGAAAGTTACACAATGGACATTATAAATAGCTACCTATGAACTAGCATACATTTGAATTCAACTTAAGGTGGTTTTAAAAAATCGAATTCAACATGAAGTCCATTCAATTATTTGAACTTGATATCATGGCATTTGTAAACCATACTAAATTATGGGGGCACCAATCTTTGCTCTGATTTTGTACATAATAGCATATGTAGTCGTGTACAAAATAGATTCAAATTTAGCTCCTCCATTCCAAAATAATCGTAGTTATAGGATTTTCAAGTGTCAAAATTTCAAAAAGAAGTGGATAATTTAATGAGGTTTTCAAACATACAAGGTCAAATATAACGTTGTCTATTTAGGTCAATCCTCATAGTTCAAGAGTACTCTAAACGTGAATGCTTGTGTTTCAAAATTTCGAACGAAGCGCAAAAAGAGCCTCTACTCGCCTGAAACCGTGTGAGACCAATGTTTGCTAGCACAAGGAAATTACTTTTCTAATAACTCCGACCCGTGAAACCTACCGGCCCGACGTCCAAAGGTCTAAACCAGGGTAGGTTTGTAGCTTCATCTAGATGCCACGCAACCGCATCCGAAAAACATTCATACACAATGGCCGCCTAAGCACACATGCGCGCGGCCGAAATCGCTCGCGCCCACTATTTGGGACACCTGGGATTACCATCCTACCCCCAACCCGCAGTAGGTCCGAAATTTAAGAGGGGGCAAAGTTTGTACTTTCCCCAAATTTCAAACAAGCGCGTCCCATCTTCTGTTCAAAAAAGCCAAAAACAAGGGCGTCCCAGACCGAAACATGGTTCCCCCACCCGTCTGATTCCCCATTCGTACTCCGTGGGCGCCAAAACTACCTCTCCACCAGCCGCGAAACCCCGGCGTCCTCCGTCCGCCACCCCATCCCACACATCAACCGCCGCCCTCCTCCATCACGCCGGAGCCGATACACCAACGTTGTCGTCCACCAGAACCTCAACCGCAATGCCCACCACGGCTAGTAGTTGAAGACGAGGCCGAGCCGTCCGTACCCGAGCCAGTTCAACCACGTCATCCTACGCCTCACCGCTGCTGCTCCAACTTCGCCACCCTCCACCGCACCGGAGGTGTTCCTGCTACGCCGTCCTTCGCCGCCTCGGATCTTCTTCCCCTCTGCCGACATACGGCCATGGCAACACAGTCAACAATTTGGCCATGGGTTCGTCCAAGCCTGCACCCTCCAGAACATCGGTTTCCCCAATAAAAAGAAGAAGATCGGCGCGACATGTGGAGGTGACCACACCGGCAACCTAAAAAGGTACTCCTCTTCCCTTATTCGTGCAAATCTTACGTCTCTGCTTGCACGGTATTCATCCCACAGAAGACACTAGTTGACCGCTTCTTCTTGATACTAGCATTTCCTAGTAACTCGCGATGCACAAGGTTTCTCCTCATATACTATTTCACCTTAGCTAGAGGTCCATCGCCCCCATGAATTTCAATTTCTGGCCAGTTGATTCCCAATTAACGGAAGCATTCCCCGGCGTAACAGGCGCTAGTATGCCTATTACGCCGGGGAAGCAGTGCCTTGGCGTTTATCTTAGGGGCGTGTGCGGCCTAGAGCTACTAGCGCCTGATCTGGAGGTCGGCCGGGATTAAAGGGATGGCCTGGGGGCGCTGCCAAGAACAGCGGTGGTGTGAGGTCGATGGGAGGGCGGGGCGGCGGAGGCAGGGGTCTGGGCTGGTGGTCGCTGGCGGTTCGAGAAAGATCGTCAACAGTGACTGGCGGGAGGTAGAAGAAGGTCATCTGCCCGTTCCTTATAGATCGGATGATTCATTAAAAAATCGACTGACCTATTTATTTTCAGTCGACTGTTACCTTAGATATGACCACATGTGGTGGTGTGCTGGAGGAGTACCTGCATTTCCTGTGCTCATATATTACAAAATCATACGGAGTAGAATCTAATTTTGTTTGCCATGCAATGTTGTAGAGCTATCATATGTCTCCTGTCATTTATTTTTCAGCCACCTGCTATCTGCTACTTTTACAGTGCACTAGTTCTGCACACACTTCACCCTTACTCTCACTATTGTGTTTTTATGCAAGGGTATTTCAGACTCTGCTGCCATGAGAGAAGCCAAAAAGAAAAGAGAGAAGTCGCTCCAGCTTTGTATGCGGGTAGGTAAGACACGTTATAGCGCTATAAAGGGTGCAGTGTTAGCAGATGGAGACGGTAAACGTAGCTCTGGAGTTGATGACCTCGCTCGCAATGAACCACCATCCCATGTGCTTGCTTTAACTTCGCGGTGTCATATGTGGTTGCATGTTCCATATGGTGTCTAGCTTGTATTCGAAAGGCCGAAGTTGGTAAGATAAGGAAATATATTTTTTTACATGAACCACCATCCCGTGAGCACCAGAAGACAAATAGCTAGTCAGGGCACTGGCCGAGCCTGTGACAAGCCTAGCAAAGATAGGCATCACCTGGAGGCCAACTAAAAAGCTACGATGGTGGCGAAGCAGCCCGCCTCCCACCAGGCTCTCGGGTCCTAGATGATCATGCTCACCACTCCAGCCGAATGTCTAGCTTGTATTGCTTCCAATTTGGTTAAATTGCATCTACTTAGCTTACACATTATACCTTTGAATATGACATGCCTTTCTGTTTTTGGTACATACTAGTACATCTATGTATTAACCATGTTCTTACATAAAACTAATGTTCTTGTGTATCCCTCATCAATCACTTATGACGAGGCAGGCAGGCAAGGGGACTACTCCTCATTTAAAGAATGCAGCGTCAGCCTCCCGACATGATTCTCAAGAAACAGAAATGCTAGATGAAGATAGTGAACGTAGCTCTGTAGTTGATTACAGCATTTCCCCTACACTAGCATCGCAGGTGCTTGCTCTAACTTGGCAGCATGATATGTGGTTGCATGTTGCATATGGTATCTAGATTGTAATTCTTCCAATCTGGTTAAACTGCATGTGCTAGTCTGCTTAGCTTATACATTATACCTGTTAATGTGACATGCCTTCCTGTATTTAGTACATAGTACATCTGTCTATTAAGCATGTCCTTACATAAAACTATTGTTTTTTGTATCCCGCATCAATCAACATGACGAGACACCTTTAGTATATGCAGTATGGTATTAGTTGCATCTTTCATATGATTTATATCATGCGCTGCTACTAATTTGTTGAAATTCCATTTATGATGGGACGCTTTTAACTTGGCAGAGTCATGTTGGTTGCATCTTTCATGTGGTGTCTAGCTTGCATTGGTTCTTATTTGTTGGAATGGTTTCTGCTTAGTTTACACAAACAGTTGTGAACATGTCATGCCGTCCTGTTTTTCATACATATTCCATCTGGTATCATGTGTTTGCCTTACATCAAAGTAGTGATTGTCAGTATCATGCATGAATGAGTTCTGAAGAGAGAATTTTATTGCTTTTTCTTGTCGGTTTTACTTGACAATTCAAAATCAATAAAGCGGAAGGAAGTTAGCAAGGCAGCGGATAAAGGTGCTCCTTCCGAATGGAGGGCCTCTACAGTTTCTACTCCTCCACACCCCTGCTACGTCTTGAGCTATTGCGACAAACAAGCAATCTAACACACGAGCAAACAAAAAGCAAGCGGACAAAAGAGGCAAACAGAGAGGGAGGATAGAGAGAGAGAGGGCGAATAAAACGGCAAGGGTGAATTGGGGGGGGGGAGAGGAAAACGAGAGGCAAATGGCAAATAATGTAATGCGAGAGATAGGGATTGTGATGGGTACTTGGTATATTGACTTTTTGCGTAGACTCCCCGGCAACGGCGCCAGAAATCCTTCTTGCTACGTCTTGAGCTTGCATTGGTTTTCCCTGAAGAGGAAGGGATGATGCAGCAGAGTAGCGTAAGTATTTCCCTCAGTTTTTGAGAACCAAGGTATCAATCCAGTAGGAGCCCACGCTCAAGTCCCTCGTACCTGCACAAAGTGATAACTACTCGCAACCAACGCGATTACGGGTTGTCAAGCCCTTCACGGTCACTTACGAGAGTGAGATCTGATAGATAGAATATTTTTGGTATTTTTGATATAAAGATGCAAAGTAAAAAGTAAAGGCAAAGTAAATAGCAAAACAATATTAAAGTGATGGAGATTGATATGATGAAAATAGACCCGGGGGCCATAGGTTTCACTAGTGGCTTCTCTCAAAAGCATAAGTATTATACGGTGGGTGAACAAATTACTGTTGAGCAATTGATAGAATTGTGCATAATTATGAGAATATCTAGGCATGATCATGTATATAGGCATCACATCCGTGACAAGTAGATCGAAACGATTCTGCATCTACTACTATTACTCCACTCATCGATCACTATCCAACATGCATCTAGAGTATTAAGTTAAAAACAGAGTAACGCTTTAAGCAAGATGACATGATGTAGAGAGATAAATTCATGCAATATGAAATAAACCCCATCTTGTTATCCTCGATGGCAACGATACAATACGTGCCTTGCTGCCCCTTCTGTCACTGGGTAAGGACACTGCAAGATCGAACCCAAAGCTAAGCACTTGTCCCATGGCAAGAACTACCAATCTAGTTGGCCAAACCAAATGGATAATTTGAAGAGACTTGCAAAGATAACCAATCATGCATAAAAGAATTCAGAGAAGATTCAAATATTATTCATAGATAGACTTGATCATAAACCCACAATTCACCGGTCTCAACAAACACACCGCAAAAAGAAGATTACATCGAATAGATCTCCGCAAGAGAGGGGGAGAACTTTGTATTGAGATTCAAAGAGAGAGAAGAAGCCATCTAGCTACTAACTATGGACCCGAAGGCCTGAGGTAAACTACTCACACTTCATCGGAGGGGCTAGGATGATGTAGAAGCCCTCCGTGATGACGACCCTCTTCCGGCGGAGCTCCGAAACAGGCCCCAAGATGGGATCTCGTGGATACAGAAAGTTGCGGCAGTGGAATTAGGTTTTTGGATCCTCTTCTGATCGTTTGGGGGTACGTGTGTATATATAGGAGGAAGGAGTACGTCGGTGGAGCACCGAGGGGTCCATGAGGCAGGGGGCGCGCCCTAGGGGGGGCACCCCCCCTCATGACCACCTCTTTGATCCCTTGCAATAGGGTCCAAGTCTCCTGGATCACATTCGGTGAGAAAATCACGTTTCCGAAGATTTTATTCGTTTGGACTCCGTTTGATATTCTGTTTATCAAAACACTGAAATAGGCAAAAAGCAGCAATTCTGGGCTGAGCCTCCGGTTAATAGGTTAGTCCCAAAAATAATATAAAAGTGGAAAATAAAGCCCAATATAGTCCAAAACAGTAGATAATATAGCATGGAGCAATCAAAAATTATAGATACGTTGGAGACGTATCAATCCCCAAGATGATTTCCAAGACAACACATGCATAGACACTCAACAAAGCTGTGTTTATGATGAGCACGTCTCCCCTAGTGCAGCATCATCGATGCTCCCTCTAACTTGGCACTGTTATATGTGGTTGCATGTTATGTGTGATGTCTAGCTTGTATTGCTTCTAATTTTGTTGAATTCCATCTGCTTACTTTACACATTATACTTGAATAAGACATGTGTTCCTGTTTCTAGAACATACAATATCTGTCTATCACACCATGTTCTTACATCAAATTACTACTGTTGTGTAACCTGCAACAATCACTTATCATAAGACACGTTTGACTTCGGAGTGTGATATAGGTTACATCTCACATTCTTTTCTAGCTTGTACTACTAATTTGTTGAAATGGCACTTATGACGAGACAGTTTTAACTTGGTAGAGTGATATTCGTTGCATCTTTCATATGGTGTCTAGCTTTCATTGCTTCTAATGTGTTGAAATGTCTTCTCCTTAGTTAACACATCATAAGCTGTGAATATGCAATACTGTGAATATGCAATGGCACTAATAATGAGAGACCTCTAACATGGTAGTGTGATGTTGTTTGCATCTTGCATATGATTTATTTCTTGTACTGCTTCACATTTGTCTAAACGCCATTTATGATGAGACACTGTTAACTTGGCAGAGCGATATTTGTAGCATCTTTCATATGGTGTCTACCTTCCATTGCATTGCTTCTAATTTGGTGAAATGTCTTCTTCTTAGTTTACACATCATAGTTCTGGTTATCTCTTCCGTCCTGTTTTTCATACATATTACATCCTCCTATCATGTGGTTGTCTAACATCAAAGTTCAGTTCGTCTCCATCACGCATCAATTTGTTCTAAAGAACTAAATTGTTATTCGTTTTTCTTGTCGGCTTGACTTAACATGGCACAAAGAAAGAGGAAGAAACACAGAATGGCGGGGAATGAGAAGCGGATGAATCCTGCAGATTCTGCTGGTACTGATGGTGCAATAGAAGGTCAAAGTCCAGCGGAAAATTCTACAAACACGGCATCCCATGCTACACGAGTTGCAAAAAAGCCAAACAGAAACAAATAGCTGCCACCAAACAAGCAGAGACAGCCCTAGTTCTTGCAACACCTACCACAGTACTACCAGCTGTACGACTTACTCCTGCGTCAACTGAGCTAGCAGCACGTTCCCAAGCTCCCTTGCCACCTGACACTACTTCCCAAGCACTCTTGACACAAGACGAGTTGGCAATATCAGATGAACCTTGTGAGCTTCAACAGCAAGAAGGTAGTTGCTGGAGTCAAGTTACAGTTGCATGCTTCTTTATATGTAGTCTCACAGTTTGATGTACACTAACACTTCCTATGTTCGTTGTTCGACTAGCACCTAGGCGCAAGAGGAAACAAACATCAGGGATAATGCTCGATAGGTTAACTAAATCTAGAGGAGGAAGAATGGAGATCCGTTTTGAGGCAGGTTTAAAAGGCCACTGATGCTACAGAGTCAGCCAAGTTAGTATCAGAGGCAGCGGTTGCCGGTAGGTGTCATGTACGTATCCTCCCAACATGGATTCAGTACATGAATGACAAAGATGAAACCCAGTTCAACACCTTCCTCGACCATTTATCTGTAAGTATGGTTATGTATGGAAACTAGTAATATTGTCTTGCTCTGTCCCATACTTTCTAGGTTGCTGATAATGAGACTCCCATAATATTCAACAGATGAGGTTCAAGTTGGATAGCCAAGATGATGAAACCAAACAAGCTTGCACCCATGTTTTCAAGTATGCTCTGCGACAGTATCGGTATAACTTGAGGAAAACTCACTTTGAAGGCAAGGCTAACAGTGAACTTTCCCAAACATCTCCAGTGGAAAATATATTGGATGAAGACTGGAGGGGCCTTGTTAAACACTGGTCTGATCTGAAGTATCAGGTACATTATATATATATATGTGTGTGTGTGTGTGTGTGTGTGATCATATCACATGTTGAAGTCCTATTTACGCATGTGCCACACAAATCTATCTTCTTGTAGGTGAACTGTTCAAAGAACAAGGCCAACCGTACGAAAGTGAATTCCAACAGACGACAAGATCTCGTAGCTATATTGCACACTGTGAGGCTCTTGTAATTAGCTGTTGTTTGACTCTTTTCTCTGTACCATATTATCAGATATATATTGACTTGTTCGAAATGCAGAGGAAAGCCCGCAAGGACCAAAAAGTACCTGAACCAAATGCTGTGGAAATCTTCAAGGACTGTCACACCAGCAAGAAGAAGGGCATGACTACACTAGGCAAAGCCGCTGTTGCAAGTCCTTAATCCTCATGCCTTTTAACTACTACTTACTCTGACTTGTGCCTTGAACTGCATGGTTTGCAGCCAATGTCTATTACTCTTTTCAATTTTATACACAATTGTCTTAGCGTATCATTGCACCTTATAAGGTTTAAAAGAGAGGAGTGATGTTCCTTTGAACTTGACCTGTAATCTAGTTCTGTGCTGGACTTGCCCACACAACGTTACAATTGCATGTTTGTCTGTTCTCAGTTGTTTTGTGATATGAATGATGTCATACTATGCTTACCGTATTATAAACGCCGTGTCTTTATCCTTAGCCCTCAATACAATGTGAAGAAATAGACAATACATTAGCGATGGTACATGGTCATATGTTAGGAACCTGGTTTTATTATGTACTTTGCAATAAAATACAACTAATATTTTACATGGGTTCACGAGAATAAGTTCTGTATATAGACCAAAGCTATTTTGTTTGGGTTTGCTGCCTCCTTAATATCATCTATTCTGGTACTACTAATGTAAAACCTCAACTTTTCAGCGAGCTATGGAAAAAATGGTGGAACCGCCACCTTCTGAAGGTGGCGAGGCAACTATAACCGCAATGTCAACTCTTGCTGCAGTGGGTCAGTACCTGTCCACTAACAGTGCCAAAAGCACGTTCCTGCGTAATATTGGGTTGGTTGTTAAGGCAATATCGTCCAAACTGCCTCATGATCAAGATATGCAAGCTCAAAGCAATGTTGTATCTGCGCTCCAGACACAAGTCCATTCCCTAACAGAGACCCTTTGTGAAACAAGGAGAAACATTGCTCAATGTCGTCAAGATATGCATGGTTTTGAAACCAGACTATCAGACATTTGCTATGTTGTTCGGGAGCCTAGGGGAAATGAAGGCGAGGGTTATGGTGCCCCATTGGAAAATACAACATGAAAACGTAACAGTCAGGTCAAATGAACTGAGCTTCTGAACTTCTGGTGGTGCATTTATCTGCTAGACTGTTAAGTTTTATGCCAACCTTCCTTTTTTTATATAGTTGTAAATTTGTTTTGGTGCGATACAAAATTTATTCTTAACGTGCAGCCACCGGCTGAAGAAAACAACAAGCCATTTTTGTATAGTGTAGGGTGTTCCCTATATTTGCACTGGTGGCAATCTTTGATGCCGAGTGGATGTAATCTGTGCAATCGCCTTAATAGCCTAGCGTTAGTTTCGGCCTTATTTATTTCCTAGTCTTTCTTTTCCCTGGTTTGCTAGTGGCCGCAACTACCATGGGCCATATACAGGCCGTAGGATCCATGAGTCTCCTACGGGCCATCGATAAATGGGCCTGTAATCGGTGGGCCTCGGGCCGTCGGATAAATGGGTCTACATGGGCCGTAATCGGGCGTAATTGGTATCGGCCCAGCACGGTAACAGGCCATTAACAGGCTGTAGGATAGCAAAGGCTTAATTCTGTCACTGGCATAACGGGTCATTAATGGGCCAGAATATAGGACGGGCTGGAAACGGCACAACGGGTTAACAGGCCAGAAACGGGCGGACTCTTGCCGTGGGCCAAATTTGTCCCATTAGGGTAACAGGCTAGTAACGGGCCGACTCTTGCCATGGGCCGAATTTGGCCCATTAGGGGAACATGCCAGTAACGGGCCGACTCTTGCCATGGGCCGAATTTGGCCCATTAGGGGAACAGGCCAGTAACGGGCCGGAAGTAATCGAGGGCCGAAAAGGAGCCCAAGAACGTATGGGCCGTCAATAGGCCAAAAGCTAACACGGGATGGAAACGGCCCATGTAAATCATGGGTCGTTAACGGGTATAAAGAAAATTACTGTTCATTATGGGCTAGAGTCACCGTGGGCCTGTAAAGGGCCGAAAGATACGAAGGCCTCATATGGGCTGAAAGATGTCGTGGGCCATACATGGGCCGAAAGTGAAATGGGTTGGTGTTATATTCGACGACCCACATGACGTTGTTGGGCCGATTTCCTTTAGGGCCTAACGGGCCGTGAGTTAACGGGCCGTAAAATGGGCTATCTGCGAAGAGACCGTTAACAGGCTTTTCATGGGCCAGCCCGTTAACTTTTGACCAAGTCAAACGGGCCGGCTTTGTAAGCTAAATGGGCCAGTGGTGGGCCGTGGCACGTGTCGACATATCATAGGCGCCTATCTAACCCACTAATGAGCTGACACGTGTTTCGTCCGGCCAATAAGAATTTTACACGTGGAAATTTCCCATTGGTCGGGGCTGTTAACGGGTTATTGGATCCAAAACCCGACCCGATAGCTTAACGGTGCTCCGTTACGGTGGATGCCACATGTCGGTCACCCTTGACGAAAGCACTTCTGTGGCGTGCGATTTATCATCATGGAAGTGGACACTTCCGTGATGATAATTTTGGTAATGTCATGGAACACTTCTATGACAGCACAGGTATGACTATCTTGATTCTGTCATAAAATCGTCATGGATGTACATGCATGACAAAAAACGCGACCTACTGTGACAAACACGTATCATCACGGAAGTGTATTTTTTTGTAGTGTCTCCGGCAAGTTCTATAGTTGTAAGATGGAGGAAAATAGTTCTGTCAGCGAGCATATACTTAAAATGTCTGGGTTGCACAACCGCTTGTCTCAGCTGGGAGTTAATCTTCCAGATGACTCGGTAATTGACA